>NC_022024.1:23469240-23474894 GCF_000317375.1 Microtus ochrogaster | reverse complement strand
TGTTGGCTTTATTAATTACTTTTACACTGTTTCATAAGTAAAATAATAGAATCAAGAATGACACAATGATACCTTGGATCCGATGATAAATGTGCAGAGGTGTTTTTTTTTTGATTTTTTTTTTTTGTGTATGCAGTGTTCTGTCTGCATGTTTACCTGCACACCAGAAGTGGGCATCAGATCTCATTATAGATGATTGAAAGCCATCAAGTGGTTGTTGAGAATTGAACTCAGGACCTCTGGAATAACAGTCAGTGCTCTTAACTCTGAGTCATCTCTCCAGTCAGATAAATGTGCAGTTTTATTAGACAAAAAGTCAAAATCCCAAGGTACTCAGAAGTACCATTGGGTGTTTCTAAAGCAGATTATTAGAGAACAAGAGGCCAGGTGTTCACAAAGCCTTCTCCAACACTCAACATTCAAGATTCTAATATTTTTGCCTTGATGAGATTAAAAAGGGTTAATCTTCAGAATGATTCTTATTAGTTTAGCACATACTTGCTAAAGAAATCTTATTCTGTTTTTCTCCCTGGAACTTTCTTGTTTGATAACGTATGCTTCCGTAAGCTCTGGAGACTGATAATTGTGGAGGCTGAACAACTCACAGAGCATTAATATGGCATTTCAGTATATTAATATATTTATTCTGATTGTAGTCAAATTTTCATGGGTATAGAAGCCATCTTCCTCTTTAGTATATGTTTCATCATTGCTATTATGAGCCTGACTATCTGACTTTGAGAAGGCCATCCTCTTCCTCTCAAGTCCAAGTGCTTAGTAGAGAGAGCCAGCAATAATTGATATATTATTGATGAATACACACTGTTCCAACAGTCACTTACCATGATGTTGATTTTTAAATTCAAGATGGTCTACCTTTGATTTAAAATTGTTCAAATGTATACACTAAACTTGGTTGTTTTTCCTTTCCTTTCATACGAACTTCATCCAAGCAGCAGAAATTAATGAATCTATTTTGATAAACTTGTTCACATTTTGACATTTGGAGACTTGAGATTTATTTTTGAACTAGAAGAGCCACCTCTTGAGAGCTATGGAACCGAGAAGAGTTGGATTTAGTAGCCAACTGCTACAGCATCATGTAAAACTTAAATTAGAAATAGGGTTCGTTCGTCTTTCAACAGCTTGTTAGAGCCTCACCCTGAAGAATCCTTGGCAGATTGTTATGCCAAGTCTACAATTAAGGACGAAAAAAAATAATAACTACCATCCTAGCTCATGCACAAACACACATACAGACACACAGACACACACACACATAACCACCACCACCCTACCCTCCCACTGCCTTCCAAGCAAGTCAAATTTTCTGATAAGAAATGCATGAATATGGAAAAGAGTATATTTTCTTCCAAAGGACTAAGAAAGGAACTCTTCAATTTAATTACATAACGTATAAAATGACATAATTTTGAATGCAATTAAATTAATGGACACTAACATGACACTGGTCATTCATGTAGCCCTTGAGATTGATTTAAGAAAGGAATCATTGCACTTTTTCTCACCCTGGTCCCCAGCTATCACCATTCTAAAGGTTCTAGTACACCCCCTTGTCGGTACAGATAAGTCTCTCTAATGCTGTACTGTTTGATCCTCTAGCTTTGGCTTCCTTCATTTCCATAATTGTCTGCCTTCTCCTGTCTCAGAGCTGGGTGTACCACTGAAAAATACACAGCAGTGAAAGGATTTTTTTAATACAAATCTTACCACTTCTTTACTCAACATTGTGGGCCGTGTATGGTATATTAAATATGGCTGCTGAATTTTGAAGTTTCTTCCCATCAGACGAACCATGTCCTTAAGTGAAATTGGAGTGGGATCTGCAAAGGTTTCAGTTAAAAGTGGGAAAGAATTAATACCATACGAGTTGCAGAACCCAAGCCTTAAGAAACTGGTAGTGTCTGTCTCCTTAGAATGCCTTCTCTAAGACTCGTGGATTATTGTTTAAATAGCTCATCTACCCTGGAAATACAGTCCTTAAGAAGCAATAGGTAGGCCTTGTATGAGAAAGTCCCCATGAGCTTAGCTTCCCGGGCATCTATGGTGTGCACTAGACATACAGGTAATGCTACATTGACGCTGCAGGCCAGCACTTTTGCTACTTCAAACCAGTGACCCCACTTACTGCTGTATAAACAGGGGCAAACATCACCCAGGTAAGCCCTCGCTGAACCCTTCACTCCAAAACCCTGAATCCTGGGTCCATAACACGTTGCTTGTTCTTCACTATTTCTGACTGCAAGAAAACCTAGTCTTAGACATCTGCTTTTATGCATAGGTTCTTTTAAATTTGTATCTGCATTGGGAGTATACAGCAGATCTTTTTAAGTTTAATTCTGCTTTCTAAGATTCATCCATGTTGCTTTTTAAAATTTAGTTCTCTGCTTCTCAGTACCAAAGTTATCATCACTGCATGTTTTTGTAGCTGTAAACTGTAAACCATAAAACACACCCCATACAATTTTTCTGTCAGCCAATATGATTATCTTTCTGGGATATAGTCCAAGAAGTGGGGTTGCTATATGACAAGGTGTGTATACATTTTCTTTCATTCACTGTTTAATAATGACACTAGCATATGCATGTCACAGTTACTGCGGTGTCGAGTCTTACTTTCTTGCTCTATTTCCATTCTTTTTCTTTTTCTGGACTTTTATTAAATAGATTAATTTTTCTTCAGTTGATTTTAAAGTTGTCTGTTTTATCATATTCAACTAGTGATTAATAAAATATTAGAAAGGGTTTGGTTACAAAGAACAAAATAGTCCTTGACTATGGTGTCCTTGACACAAGTTTTTAAAATATATTTTTTTATATAGGCCACAGTTTCCTCTCCCTCCTCTCTTCTCAGTCCTCCATACCCACTCCACTCTGCCTCCACCCCTCCCAGTTTACTCTTCCTTCCTGTTCTGGAAAGGGCAGGCCTCCCATGGATATCATCAAAACATGGCATATCAAGTTTCAGTCAAACTAAGCACCTCCTCATGTGTTAAGGCAGGACAAGGCAATCCAGTATGAGAAGTGGGGTCCCAAAAGTCAGCAAAAGAGTCAGAGGCAGCCCTTGATCCCACTGTTAGGAGCCCCACAAGAGAACCAAGCTACACAACTATAACATATATGGAGAAGGCCAAGGTCAGTCCAATGCAGGCTCCCTGGTTGTCAGATCAGTCTCTGTGTGTCCCTATTAGCCTAGGTTAGTTGATTCTGTAGGGTGTGTGTGTGTGTGTGTGTGTGTGTGGTGTCCTTGATCTCTCTGGCTCCTACAATCTTTTCTTCCTGTCTCCTGCAGTATTCCCTGAGCTCCACCTGATGTTTGGTTGTGGGCTTCTGCATCTGTGTCCTTCAGTTGCTGGAAAAAGCCTCTTTGATGACAATTGGATTAGGAACCAATCTATAAGTATAGCAGAATATTATTTGGCATCATTACATTGACATTTTCCCCCTCTGGTTGTGTTTGATTCTATCCTAGATTTCTGGGTCATCCAGCCTTTGGGTTCTGGTGCTCCAGACAGTGTCAGAGATGTGCTTATTTTCTTGGCATAGGCTAGACCAATCATTGATTGGCCACTCCTTCAATCTCTAGGCCACCATTATCCTAGAACATCCCATAGGCAGGACAGAATGTAGGTCAAGGGTTATGTAGTTGGGTTAGTATCCCAGTTCCTCCACTGAAACTCTTACCTGGTCACAAGAGATGGCCGGCTCAGTCTACATATCTGCGATTGCTACGAGTCCTACCTGGGCTCATTCTTGTAGATTCCTGGAGGATTCTCTTGTGACAAGTTTCTTCATGACTGGTATTGGCATAAAAAGAGACAGGTGGACCAATGGAATTGAATCAAAGAAACAGATATAAATCCACACACATGACTTTTTGACGAAGAAAACATCTTTAACAAATGGTGCTGATATAACTGAATATCAGCAGGTAAAAGAATATAAATAGATTTGTATGTTTTACCCTATGTAAAACTCAAGTCCAAACGGATAAAAGACCTCAACGTAAATCCAGGTACACCGAACCTGATAGAAGAGAAAGTGGCAAATAATACCCAACACATTGGCATAGAAGACAACTTCCTGAACTGATCACCAATAGCACAGATACTAAGATCAACAATTAATAAATTGAACCTCATGAAACTGTAAAGTTTCTGTAATAGAAAGGACATTATCAAAACAGAAGCCTACAGAATGGGAAAAGACCTTCACCAACGTTCTATCTGACATAGGGTTGATTTCCAAAATCTATATATAGAACTCCAGAAACTAGACATCAAAATACCAAATAATCCAATTTAAAAATGGGGTACAGATTTAAACAGAGAATTCTCAACAAAAGAGTCTCAAATAGCCAAGAAACACTTAAATGTTCAACATTTTTAGCCATCAGGGAAATGCATATCAAAACAACTTTGAGATTCCACTTTACACCTGTCAGAATGGCTAAGATCAAAACCACGAGTGACAGTTCGTGCTGGAGAAGGTGTGACACAAGGGGACCATTGCTACATTGCTGGTGGAAGTGCAAACTTGTCCAGTCACTCTGGGAGTCAGTGTGGCAATTTCTCAGAAAGCTGGGAATCAATCTACCACAAGACCCAGCTATACCACTCTTAGGCATATACCCAAAGGATGCTCAATCATACCACAAGGACACTTGCCCAGTTGTGTTAATAGCAGCTTTATTTGTAATAGCCAGAACCTGGGAACAACTTAAATGTCTCTCAACTGAGGAATGGATAAAGAAAATGTGGTACGTTTACACAATAGAGTATTACTCAGCTCTTGAAAACAAGAACATCAGGAAATTTGAAGGCAAATGGATGAGCTAGAAAAGATAATCATGGTATGCACTCACTTATAAGTGGATATTAGCTGTAAAGTAAAGGGTAACCATGCTACAATTCACAGACCCAGAGAGGCTAGGTAACAAGAAAGGCCCGAGGAGGGATGTATGGATTTCCCTGGAAGGGGGAAAGAGAAGAGATTTCATGGGTGGGCTGGCAGTGGATGAGGATGTGAACATGAGCAATTGAAGGGGAGAATACTGCAAGAGACTACTGGGAAGGGGGGAATTTTGGGGTCAGGTCCATGCTCTAACTGTAGACCAGGCTGGTCTTGAACTCACAGAGATCCACCTGCCTCTGCCTCCCGAGTGCTGGGATTAAAGGCGTGCGCCACCACCGCCCGGCATACATTTTATTTCTTATACATTCTGTGTTCTCCTTCAGAAACTCCAATAGGCCCCAAACTGGCTTTTCCAGCAATTTTCTTAGACCCTTTAGATAGCATTACATGAACACTATTACTTAAAAGTTTTACAACAAATTGTTAGGATCTTTATGAAACCCACAAAATGAAGGGGTATACCTGTAAGGGACTTTTTGCTTAATTTGAAGTGGGAAGGTCTACTTCTAAAGGGACCTGTGAAGTGGGAAATCACACCTTCAATGCAGGTCTCTTGAGGTGGGAAGGCCCACCTCTAATCTAGGCTACATTTTCTGCTAGAAGCCAATACAAGGACAGAGAAGAAATGTTTACACTTGGCCTGCTTGCTCTTACCTTGGTAGCCAGTCCATTCCTTTACTGTCCCTAGAGTCTACTTCTTTGAGATCCCAGCATATGCA
>NC_022024.1:23459379-23468470 GCF_000317375.1 Microtus ochrogaster | reverse complement strand
CTGTGTAGTACTCCATTGTATAAATATACCACACTTTCCTTATCCATTCTTCAGCCAAGGGGCATTTAGGTTGTTTCCAGGTCTGGCTATAGCTAACTTTTCTTAATTTATCCTGTCTTACTTTGGCCTCTGGGCTTTTATCTTTCTCTATTTCTGTATATCTTTCTCTACTTCTTTCTCCATGGCTGGCTATGCAGCTGGGTGGGTGGCCCCTGGTGTCCTCCTCTCCTTGTTCTATCTTGCTCCTTCCCCTTTGTTCCAGATTTCTCCTTCTATTTATACTCTGCCTAGCAGCCCTGGCTATCATTTCTCCTGTCTTGCTATTGACCATTCAGTTCTTTATTAGACCATAAGGTGTTTTAGAGAGGCAAAGAATCACAGCTTCACAGAGTTAAACAAAAGCAATACATCTTTACATCATTAAAGTAAATGTGCCACAGCAGAAACAAAAGTAACACAGTTGAAAAATAATATTCGACAACATCCCTTTTTCCCCATAACATCACTGGTACCCTTATATTCTCCTCTCTATTGTTGCCCCCAGCAATGGTTCCTTTTAATGTTCACAGTTTCCACAGTTACTTCAGAGTTATGTACTTACATCTGGAGATTTGGGACTAGGCTCTTTCAATGGGAGAGAATGCACAACATTTGTCTCTCTGGGGCTGGGTTACCTCACTCACTATCAGCTTTTCTCATTCTACCCATTCACCTACAAAATTCATGACTTCATTTTTCTTTGCAGCTGGATAGTCCTTGGTTGAAGGACATTTAGGTTGTGTCCATTTCCTAGCTATTGTGAACAGAGCAGCAATGAACATGGCCGAGCAAGTATCTGTGAAGTAGGAGGTCAAGTTCTTTGTGCACAAGCCAAGAGTAATTTAGCTGGGTCATATGGTAGACTTATTTTTAGCTTTTTGAGAATTTTCCACACTGTTTTCTGTAGTGACTTCACCAGCTTGCCATCCCACCAACAGCAAATGAGGGTTCCCTTCATCCCATAACACATCCAGCATGGGTTGTGGGGTTTTTTTTGTTTGTTTGTTTGTTTTTTTTTTGTTGATCTTTGCCATTCTGACTGGGGTAAAACGAAAATCTCAAAGTTATACCAATTTTTTTTAAGTTCAGATGACTTTATGTAGCAACTCAGTTATATTTAACCTTCTAATTTTAGAGGATAAGTTGAAGAAAAATAATTACGTCCAGCACAGTGCTAAAGTAGGAAAGACATTCAGCAGAGGCATGGGACGTTGAGTGCTGAGATAGAACCCTGGGAAGACTTCTTAAGTGAGTATGTTAACCTGGGGGATACAATCCATAAAAACAGGAATATTCCAATGACAACAGTGGCCCATGCACGAGGAAACAATTTCCTCACTTGGGAAGGAGTCTAGTTAGGGCCCTGAAACCCCTATCATCTACGCTGGCATCCAACTCCACAACAATATTTATCTCATCTGTCAGCTACTTGGACTAAATGAAATTCACAGAATTGTTGAAGTGTGGCCATGTATCTAAACAAACAACTGGTACCTTGGCAGGAAGCTATAAACAGTAAGGAGTTTTCCATCCATCTTGTTTGGGAATTCCATCAAGACAAGAAAGCTATGTCTTGCATCTGATAGGCGGTCTTTCGTTCTCTCAACAAAGCAAGAGCGATGGTTATGAAACTGATGACACAGAGCTGGATAAGGAAAACACAGGCTCCGGATCCCAAGGAATGCCCAGTGTCATAAAATCACACTGGCTCACTGGGCTGGCCTCCAGCAGAGTTCAAAAAGCAACTTCAAGTCCTTCTCTTTTTATACCCCTGTTCTGGAGTTGGGTACCGCAGCAACATGGGATAGACCTGCAAAATAACACAGATGCCAAAAGAGCCTCCATCTTTGTCTACAAGATAGCCTTCAAAGCTTTTCCCACTAAACACCAATCCAATGTCTGGAGGCACTGCTTCTGAGATGCTCACTGAATCTTGGAAGCCAAGTCCCAGAACTGGATTCCAGTTTTCCTGCCCAGCAGCCATTGCAGATGAAATCTCCCTGCAGCCAGTCTGTGGTCCCAGAGTCACCTGGAGTCATCAAACACTAAGAGGTCACATTTTCAAACCAGCCCATAAGCATTGTTTTTCCTGACTATCACCAGAACACTGTCTCAAAATAAAAGAAGTCTCGGGGAGGTGAGAAGGGGGCAGGGCACCCTAACGGGATGACCTTCTTCTCCCGTGGTGAGGTAGTTGACAATATGGGCTCCATCAGAGAAGGAACTCTTCAGAAGGGTTTTCACTTTAAGGTAGAGAAAGCAGCATTCAGTTCTTTTTCTTGAGGAAAGAAAAACTGTAATGTGGGGAACCAGCAGTTCTGGCAGGATTAGAATTGCCACTGTGACTGGCGACCTACCGGAAATAACTTGATGACGAAGGGGGTTAAAGTATTAGTCTTTCTATCATGGTGGGGGAAGGTATGGCCAAGCAGATCTGTGAAGGTTTTAGCTGCCAGAAAGTGTAAAGGAAAGTATTGAAACTCAACCTCTTTGCGATTTTCCCTTTTTTATTCCATCCTGGTGCCCAGTCTATGGGATGCTGTCGAATAGCTTGTCCCAACTTCAGTTGATCCTCTTTGGAAATGCCCTCATAGGAATCCCACAGTGTGTGTGTGTGTGTGTGTGTGTGTGTGTGTGTGTGTGTGTGTGTGTTTGTCAACAAATCTTCTAGGTAATTCTAAATCTAGTCAATGACAATGGAGATCCCCATAGTGGTGGCCTAAAGTCAGAGGCATGTAAGACTAATAAGATGGATGTCTGATTCTCTTGGAATGTGGCATCTTCAGCAAACCATGTCTGTGTGGTAAATAGTCTTTATCATTTTCAATCTGAACTATATAAGAGAGAAAAATAAAGTTCTCATCTGCAAGAAAATATTGTCATGTTTCTTTCTGCCTGAAATGTAGATTCCTCCAAGTAGCTCTCATCATAAATCAACATGGTTTGGAGTATCTCTAGTCTCTCCCTTTTAAAAGTGAGTATAGCCACTGAGTGCTCAAGAAAGAAAATTTTAGATAGGAAGAAATGACTGTTTTTAAAAATGGCCACACCATTCATTTCCATCATGATATCAGGAGTTATTAAATGGTGACCACATACAAGCATTGTAATGTAAAACTCAAAACAAAGCAAAAAAAATCGTCTCTTAAGATTTCTGAACTGGAGTATTTGGAATAAATGACCAACCAGTTTAATGGTTATAAGGCTTTGTGAAATAAAAGAATCCTCTCTGGAATGAGAAAATGTGTGGGCTGCTTTTCAGAGCAATGTATATATTGTTTCATAGATTGAACTGTGCCTTCTCCAAAACACTATTTCCAATTTCTCATCTCCGGGGTCTGTGAATATGACCTTATTTGGGAGGAATACATCCTATATTATATATTCATAACTGAGTGTAAGTTGAGCTGGGGTCATCCTGGATATAAGGTGCGTGCTGAGTCCAGGTATCAGTTTACACAGGAAGGATAACAGAAGAAGCAGACGACAACAAAAAGCATAAAGGAAAAAGAGCGGCAGAGATTGGGGTTATATTGCACGAGTCAAAAACCAGTTGGGCTTCCCAGAAACCAGACATATGAAACCGATTTTCCTGTAGAGGCTCCACAGGGAAACATCCATACGGTGACTTCAGACTGCAGCCCTCCCGTGCTCTGAAAGTAGAATTTCTGTGGACCTTAGCTACCTAGTGTGATAAATTACAGCGGTGCTGGGAAATGGGCACCGTGCTTTTAAATGAATTACTTCTCATCCAGGAAAGCAGGATAAAGACACTAATTAGTATATGTCCTGGTCAGTCTGTGGGAAGAGTACTTGTAAGTGGGTCATTGTACTGGAGATCAGCTGAGAATTGTTTGCAGAGGAACTATTTGACAAGAGACCAATGCCTGTGTTTCAATAATTAGGAAACTATCGAATCTAGGCTGTTTTATAGTTGAGTAGACATTTGTGTCTACTTTTTTGTGCAGGTATATGCATGCACATGCAATGGTACATGTCTGGAAGACAGAAGGCAACTTTGTGGGCTTGGTTTTCTTCTTTTCACCTGATGGTTACCAATATTCCAACTCAGATCATCAAGCTTGGTGGAAAGCACCCTTACCTATTGAGCCATTTCACCATTCCCCAAATGGGGCATTTCTGAGAGTTACAAGAGGATGGCATTAATAGCTATGCATTAAATGTATAATATATATGTAATCTTTATATTAAGATTCATGTAAACCAGCCTTGTCCAGGAAAATTGAGACATGTCGTCCCTTTGCCCATGAAAACAATAGCCAAAGAATAAGAAAAGACAGACATCTTTCCCAGTAGAAAACTGTAATTACTTGGCAGAAAATTCCAGAAGAGCCACATTTTATTAAACAGAGACCTCTCATGTCCTTTCCCAAGGTTCTCTGTTCTATGATTTGGATTCGATTTGAATGTAACCACTTTCCCTACATGCTTCTGGAAGAGCGGTTATTGACTTTGGAATCTCTCAAGAACGGTTTGAAATTCTGTCTCAGTTACTGCATAGTTATAAAGCTTTAGAAAATCCAATCAATTTCTTTGAGAATGGAAACATTTAGGTTTTTTGTTTTTTTAAAAAAAAAGTGGATGTGGGATCGAAACAAAAAAAAAAGATATGCTATCAAAATAAAGGCCCTTTTTTATCTTAGTGAAGTCTGAATACATAACTACAATATTGATTGTTTATATGATTGACTCAATGAAATAACCTTTGAGTTCTTGAGAAATTACAATTGCTTAGATTATTTTAAATGAGGTGTCTGCGTGTGCATGCAAGAAATGGGATGGGAATGGGATGGGAATGGGATGGGACGGAAGAGGAGCAATGAGGAAGAAATGAACCAGCTAATGGGCATATGAATGAATAGAGGCTAATAAGTTAATAAATGCAGAAGGAAACAAAGGAAGGCAAGAAAGAAGGAAAGAGGAAAGGAAAGGAGAGAGGAGAGAAGGAGAATGAGCGGAAAGGAGGAAGGGAGGGAGGGAAGGGGAAAAAGAAAGACAAACGGAAGAAGGGAAAACTAGAAAGACAAAGCAAAAGGCAATATCATGATTATTTTCCTGTTATACTGGTAATTTCCTCGTGAAGATTTAAGCTGGTGTCCGGGGGATATAATCTTACTTCGGGTACATTTTTATAACAAATCTTCTTCCAAAACCAGTGGCATTTCTGGAACTATTCTGTGCCTGTTAGCCTAAGAAAGCCCCAGATAGTGCGGAATGATTTGCCCTCCTGAAATAAAACATGTACACCTGGGGGGGACAGTTCACTTGGGTGATCCAGAATGCGGTTTTAGCCACTTGAATCTTTATCCACGTGTCTACGTTTAATTCTTTGAAGTATTCTAATGAAGACAATAGTTAAGGAGCGTAGGTAATAACACTTGAACACTCGTCCTAGTTTTCCAGGCTCTCTTGAGAATCAAATGAGATGATAGGGAAAAAAAAGCCTTAAAACCTTAATAGCTGTTGAGTGGAAATTTCTATTAATAACAATGAGAGTCAATAATGACAACAACTATGAGGGAGAAAGTCAAGACTCCTTGACAGCGGGGACAAGAGATGTATGCTTATGACCCAGGGACTATGGAGACGCTGCTTCCCTCTTGAAATATGGGACATCTGGAGAACACATGGGATGCCTTTAAAGAAGACTTTAAGGTGCTAAATCAAAATCCCCAGGGCCACTAATTTGAAAGAATCAAAGGAATGGGCATTTGGCGAATACGGACAAAGCAAGCTGTTTTCAAACAGCAGCCAGGTATCAATAACCAGCAGTCTGCCAACGTCCATGAGAGAGGATGCTGATGTAAGATGCAAATGACCACACATCCCCAGGGTACCTGAGCCCTTGGTTTGCTAACGGAGGCTTCTTTCTGCTAATCTCTCCCATGGACCGTGCCTTCAGTAGCAGAATAATTTATTGGAAGGTTAAAGTTGTGTGTTCTACCAATGTATTTTCCCCTCTCACTTCTATGAAGGAGGCAGTCTTTGGATTATGATCCCCATGATCTGTTCAGAGCCAATACAGAAGCATTCAAATGTCAATGGTCCTTCCTGCCATTTGTTTAAAATAAAGAATCTGAAAGGAATTAGGTGAAGGAGGGGAAAGGTAGTGGAACGAGCAACCAGAGAAGCTATGAGGCAGCGGGGTTGGTTTGCAAAGATCAGAGAGAGCAAGCGTCTTGTGAGGCCGCACAGGAAGTAGGTATCATACTCTGCAATTTCACCACAGCTGAAACAGGAGACTTCAAAGGGAATGGGATCCACACAGGCAGGCAGACATAAAGCCTGGATCCCCCAAAGACCAAAATCTCCATGGCAAACATCCATGAAGAGAACTGAGAACTTAGACAATGATGTCTTACGGCTAAAGAGGTAACAACATTAATATCCTATAACCAGATGAATGACCGCACGCTTGGGCTACATGCGGCCTAAAACCTGACAAGCTCAGATTGAAAGCTGCCAAAAAGTGTTGGAAATCTGGTTAATTGCCATCCTATTAAGCTTGAGAGTTTGAATTCGGGCGGTTCAAAGAAAAATTATCCGTGCTTCAATTTGTGCGCAGGCAAATTTGTGAACCGAGAGTTGGGTATCGTTGCATGCATTGCACCTGACTTTAAAAGCCACGGCTGTTTGAATACTTCCCTCAGTGCTTTCTCTCCTTAAAATACCAGACACACACACACGCACACGCACACACACACACACGCACGCACACACGCACACACGCACACGCGCACACGCACACGCGCACGCGCACACGCGCACACACACACGCACACGCACACACACACACAATTCCTTATGTTTCCCTTTATTCTCGTGAACGTAAGTATCTCGGTGTTACCAATGCTAGTTTGGAGATAGTTGTCTAAGCAACACCACTATCCTCACATATAAAAAGCCTCCAGCTTGGGTTTTATCTTTTCAAGGAAGTAGGAAGGAACGTACATGAGACAACACTGATTAGAATGCTTGACTCCATAGAGAGATAAATTAGCAGTTCTTAATTTGTGGGTTGACATCCTTCTGGGAGTTGCATATCAGATATCCTACATGTCAGATATTATATTACAATTCACAACAGTAGCAGAAGTATATGAAGTAGCAACAAAATAATTTTATGATTAGGGGTCATCACAACGTGAGGAACTGTATTAAATGGTTGCAACATGAGATAAATGTTTAGGAAAATTTTGGCAGCTTTCAAGACTGAGGTCATACTTATTCTGCCCAGTCTTCCTGCTTGCTAATACTAAATGAAGAGTGCCCTGCTTGTTGTTCCAAAGGGCCTTATGCTAAATCCATCACATCACTGTATGCAGCAGCCTGGTTGTTTCTCAGCCTGGTTCCTCACAGACTTGTGTGCATTCTGAGGGAATGTCTGGAACCTTACCAAACACTTTCTTAACATGATAAAATCTTACACCATCTATGGATAGGACATTGTGAGTGGCATCTCGAGCTTGAAGGAACAATTTGACCCTCCTAAAGGGATATTGATTCATAGGGTTAGCACAAACCTAATACACAATGAATTCAGTTCCTAAATACATAACAAATTCAATAAAGGTTCAAAGAAGAAGATGAAAGAGGAAGGGAAAGAGAATGTAAAGTAGTAGTCTCTTAAGCTTATTTTTTATTGTATTTAGAATTTAAAACCAAATCAAAAATTGAATTCAAAAGCATTCAGTATAGTTTTAGCATTAGTATAATTAGTAATAACATTAGTATATCTGTAGCCTCTAGCTGTCAGTTGCCAGTCACATTTAATACTTTTTAAAATCAGAACTTTAAACTTTGAATAAAATTTAATACAAAGCACACAAACTCAGTGACATGGATTTTAAAAGTCAAAATGACGTCTGTGCATCCAAACAGCCTTTCAGGGCTTAGCCTTATTGAAATGTTTAGTTCTTATGTATTATGGACATTAGTTCTTATGTATTATAAGGTATTATTGGCATCCTCAGTGTAGGTGGCTGATTCTTCTTTCTTTCTAACCCTAGTGACTTTCAGGAGGAAGCCTAGTCTTTCCAGCAACTAATTTTCATGCCACTTGCTGCTATTGTTAAAAGTGTTCATCTTCACATTATATAACTTTTTTTAAAAAAGAAAATGTGATCCAGGATGAAGCTAGGCTTACAAAATCACAACGTACATGCAAATTATAAACATAGTCTGGGTGAATTTATTCACTCGTTTATAACCATGCAATTCTATGAATCAAATATAGACACGATAATTTTAGATATCTTTTGCAGTTGCTTCACCAACAAATGGTTTGTTTAAAAATATAGTTGTAATTTTAAAAGTACACGTGCTACCATAATATTTTAACACCCCTGTCCTTGTGAAATAGGAGACAAAAAAAGCAGTTCTTTTTATTCCCCTTAGTTTTTTTTTTAAGTCCTGTTTCCATCTTTTTGTTTGTGAACCTTAAACTTTTGCATGGGCCAAAGGGTTTCAATCTTCTTGACAAGCAAACACAAAAATGTCCTGCAAAACCATGACCAATATAACGTAGACAGAATGAGGGGATTCTGCCTGACATTGAGGATTTGAATCCTAACGGGCAGGTGCTGTGGTCTTGCATGACCTCTGATGCAAACGGACTTTGAACCCAGTCCCAGCTTCTATACAGTCCCAATGTCCATCACTAACCCCCAGAAGAAGTATGCACAGCTGCTTCTGTCGCTGAGACTGTATGAGCGCCATGCCATTGTGCCACCATGTGTGCCCAAAGAGCTCGTGGAACTCTGGGCACTGGTGATTGAAAGCTGTCCAGGCACCGGTGATTGAAAGCTGTCCAGGCACTGGTGATTGAAAGCTGTCTGGAAAACCCATGACAAAGTTTTCTTCTTACCACTCCTTTCCTCCCTTACCTTCTTGCAGGCAGCCCTGATCCAGACTGTATTTCCTTCCTGATGATTTTGGCTAACCATTAGGTAAAATAGAGTTGTAAGGAAAAAAAGAAAAGAAAGGGAAGGAAGAGAGAGAGAGAGAGAGAGAGAGAGAGAGAGAGAGAGAG
>NC_022024.1:23433904-23459279 GCF_000317375.1 Microtus ochrogaster | reverse complement strand
AAAAACCCATACTTCTGTTTGGAATCAATGTCTCTACTACTAGCACCAGCTCCCTGCCCATTGAAGCCAAAGCCTTAATTAATTTTCGCTTCTTTCTTCCCGGAAATTCTTTCTACCAGAATTTGTCTAATTGATAACTTACCAAGTGTTTCTCCTATATACCTTCTTATCGCCACTGTGACTATCAATTCTCTAATGACGGTAAATAATGGCTCTCATATCTGGTGGACCGAAGTATCCTCCTGAGAGTTTGAATGAAAATGGTCCTGAAGGCTCATAGGGACTGGCACCATAGGGAGGTGTGGCCTTGTTGGAGTATGTGTGGCTTTGTTGGAGGAAGTGTGTCACTCAGGGTGGGCTTTGAGGTCTCAGAAGTTCAAACCAGGTCTGGGGGTTCACAGTCTCTTCCAGTTGCCTGCCAATCCAGATGTGGAAACCTTAACTACCTCTCCAGCACCGTGTCTGCCATGTGCTGCCATGCTGATAATGGACCGAACCTCTGAACTGTAAGCCAGCCCCAGTTAAATGTTTTCCTTTATAGGAGCTGCCGTGGTCATGGTGTCTCTTCACAGCAATAGAAACCCTAACTAGGACACTCCCTATCTCTCATTCAGTTCCCAAATGTCTCACCAGCTGCCTGCCCTTCTTGAAGCTTGCCATCCTCCATCCCCACAGATCATTTCCAGTTCCTCTCAGCTTGAGGCTTATCTTCCCCCTCTGGATGTCATCATCAGAACCTTGTTACTTCCTGTGTGACTTCCCACTTGCAGTCCTCAATGCTCACGTGCTTCCTCTCCTCTATCAGCAGACAGACACGCTCTTAGAGCAATCATTTATGCTTTGCCTTCGTGTTTTGTTGACACCTTGCACTTCTGAGGCCTAGGAAGGCTTCCTAAATATTTAATGAGTTGCTGGGTAACCCAATACAGGACATAACTTGCGATCAATATATTCATTGTTTCAAACTTTACTACCACACACAGATTATATGTTAATCACTGTCTCCCCTACTTCCAAGTAAGAAACTCTACCTATCTGTCATATGCATTAGCCACCTTGGATAATCCTTTTAACAAGCGACCTACGTTCATAGCCTTCCTCTTGCCTTCTTCTATTTGCATGCATACTCAAGGTCTTTCACAATTCTTTCTCCTTACCAGTTAGCTAGCCCCATGGAGACGTATTGGGGTGCCATGATGTCAAATAAATTCTCAATCCTAGAAATTACACAAAGAACAAGGGAGAACTGATGCATAGTTTATGTCATGCAGTTGCCCCAGACTAAAAAAAAAAAAATGAAAAAATGGTTCGTTTTGTTTTGTATATACAATCTTGACCTCTTATAAAGCATTAATTTTTCTAATACCCCCCAAACATAATGTTCTCCTTTCTGTCATTAGGGAGCTGATGCTAGAGAAACAGGTGAGTAGCAGAACTGGCCTCAGATACATGAAGTGTGAGCGCTCCATCATAACTGAAGCACAACTTCTGCTTCCTAGAGATATGAGCATATTGACATTGGTACTCTAAGGTTAACCACAGAGTGTAATAAAATCCTTCAGTGTTAGACAACGTGGAATCCAAAGTCTACATCTGCTGCTCTGTGGCTCCAAGGGCTAGTGCAAGATAGTTAATTGTAATCTCAATTTTCTTATCCCTAACACCAGGAAAATTCTATAAGGATTGAATGTGGTGTGGTGTGTTTCATCACAAGTCTCTGGTAAAAGACAACATACAGTATACATGTAACACACAGAGCAAATCAAAGCAGAGGCTTGTAATGTGGAAATGTTTAAACAGAAGGAAAAAGTCAGTTGTATTATCTTCACCCTGACCCTTCAAACTAAGTCCCTAGCCATTCAACTGAAGTCTAGGTTGTGTGGTGATTCTTAGCCTTGGTGAATCTGGGTCTAAATCTTGGGTCTCCAAACTCTGAGCTATGTAAATTGGAATACTTTTTCTACCCCTTGAAGCCATCATTTCTTCAACTAGCAAATTATTGTTGTTGTTGTTGTTATTATTGTTGTTGTTGTTGTTGTCAAAATTCTGTGTGTTGAAAACACAACCAGGACCCAGTGTGTAGCAAGCAAGGTGTAGCATTGCCTTAGCTCAAGTTGCTAAAACCCTTGGTGGGTTTAGTGCAAGTAAGAACTCTCTTTTACCATCTAGTTATGTTATAAGAATCATTTTAATAAGCAAAATTCTAGATTATTTCCAACTCCCTAGTCCCTCGGTGTAGTTACTGTAAATGTATTCTTGCGTCCTGAAGGTGGCTTCTGTGAGCCTAAAGTAAACCAGCCAGCAATTGGGACCTCAACTCTACAGCTGCATGGACTTGAATGATTCCTCCATCTTAACTAAGCTTGGAAGCTGATCCCTCCCACCTGCCCCATCTTCCCAACCCACTCCATGTCCACAATAAGAACTCAGCCCATAAGCCACCTGCCAATCTTGTGTAATCCTGAGACGAGAGCCCAATCACTCAGTTTAATAGAACGTCTGTCCTCTAAAACTAGGAGATAAGAAATAAGTGTTTTAGACTACTGAGTTCTTGATATTATGAAGAAATTGAATACTAGCATATTTGATTGACTATATGGAAATTGACTTTCCGTGGGATCTAATTGTTTGAACCTTCTTTGCAGGGCCTCCTAGGTTCTTATTCCATCTAGTTCTTCTGATTGTATTTTAGCTTTCATCAGTTGCTTCCAAATAGCCGTCATGCTCACAAAAATAGACCGTTAACTGACATTCCATCACGTCTTTCAATTTCTAGTTTCTTTTTTTTATTTTTAATTCTCAATTTTAATTTTTTTATTCATTTTACATTGCAACCACAATTCTTCTTCTCACATCTCCTCCAACACATGGCCACCTCCCTCCCAAGCCACCCCCTATCCCCTCCCCCCTGATGTGGGATTCCCCTCTGTATGCTATGAATAGGTTTTATTACCCTTGGTTAATAAAGAAGCTGCTTTGGGCCTAAGGGAGAGCAGAATATCGCCAGGTTAAAAGGGATATATATATATAAAGAGAGAGTAGGAAGAGTCAGTGAGAAACCATGTGGCCTCCATAGGAGACAGATGCCTGATGGTGGACAGAATCTTGCTGGTAGGCCACGACCTCATGACGATACACAGATTAATAGAAATGGGTTGACTTAACATATAAGAGCTAGCTAGAAAGATGCTTAAGCTATTGGTCAAACAGTATTGCAAATAATATAGTTTCCGCGTGATTATTTTGGGTTTGGATGGTCAGGAACAAACAAGCAGTCTCTACCAACACCTCCCAAAGAGTAAGGCCTCCTATGGGAGTCAACAAAGCTTGGCTCATTAAGCTGAAACTGGACCAAGCTCCTCCCCTTTGCATCAAGGTTGAACAAGGCATCCCAGCATAGGAAATAGGCTACAAAAAGCCAGCTCGTGTGCCAGGGACTGATCATGATCCCACTGCCAGCGTCCCCTCAAATAGACCAAGCAACACAATTGTCTCCCATATGAAGAGGGCCTAGTTCAGGCCCATGCAGGCTCCACAGTTGTCAATCTAGAGTTTTGTGGAGTCCCAAAAGCTTGGGTCAGCTGTCTCTGTACATCTCCCTGTCATGATCTTGACCACCCTCCTTTGCTCACATAATCTGTCCTCCCTCTCTTCGACTGGATTCCCAGAGCTCAGCCTGGTGCTTGATTGTGGATATCTGCATCTGCCTGAAGGTTCTATGATGACAATTAGGGTATTTGCCAATCTGATTATAGGGGAAAGCCGGTTCAGGTACCTACCCTCTCCACTATTGCTAGGAATCTCAGCTGAAGTCATCCTTGTGAAATTCTGAAAATTTCCCTAGAAACTAGACATCAAAATATCATTTTCTAATTTCTGTTCTTAGAAATAATTCTCAATTGTCAGGGCATACCTTTTCTACAGGTGGGTACCCTTTGGCCTTCTTTTAAGCATCTCTCATTGTTCCTTGGTTGCTTGGTTGGTTTTTATGTTGTTGTTTCCTGTAGAGAGAAGATAACAGACAGCTGCTTACCCTAACCTTTTTTTTTTTAAAATTATTATTCCTAGTTCCTTAATAACCAGTTTCCTGACTCTGGTGGGTGAAAAGGTTTAAGGATGATCATATTAAAAAGGATGTGACAGTGGCTGCAAAAATAGAAATAACACCCATCTTTTTAATTAGGCTCTGTGTTAAATATATTCTACTCCCTTCCATGCACTGTATTAGGCAGCTTTAAAAAATCTGTTTGCGGATGCACAAAAGTCCTCCTCATGAGCTAGGACAGTGTCACGAGACACGTGTCTTGTACAAAGTTCTACAATAGACAGTTCTGGAGAAGATTAAACTATCACATGATTTATGTCCATTTAGAGATTAATGTAACAGAAGAGGATCCGTTTGAGGTGTTCATAGGGCACAGCTGGGGAATTTACATAAGTAAGATTAAATCCTAGTATTTGCTCTTTTCTAGCTTTCTGCCTGGTTGGGGAATATTTCAAATCCTATCTTGATTTTGGGTTAAGTGACTCATAGTAAGCAATAGAGGCTTTCCTTATCAGGATGATGGTGGTACCGAAGTTTAGAAAACCAATAAATCAGTTGATTGGGGAATGCAAAGAAAGAGGTATAGCTGCCCGAAGGGTAGATGCAATCTCTTCTATGGGGAAAGCCTCATAAAGCCATTACCTCTTGGTGGCTGTCTGTCTAGAAGGGTCAGGCTCCTTAACATTAACATTTGTTAATGATTATCCAAGGGTAGAATTGTTTTGGAATGTGTTTAAAGCTGATTTTCAAAGCCCAAGTAAAATATGTAACTCACTGGAGAGACAATTATTTGAGCACAGAAGGGGAAATGAAGACGGTAGAGGGAAAACAGCTGTCCCTGATTTTTTTTTCCTCTTATAAAACTAATTCTACTTTTTGACTATGGGGAACACTTTCAATGAACCCACATTTTAAATTTATGTGGGAGATATATATTAAAGAAGACATTTATTTTATTTCCCATGCATCAGTCTATGAAATTTAACTACAAAGTTACATAATAGAGTTAGAAATAAAACACAAGTCCATAGAATTCCTATTTTACTCAGTATATTTTTTAGAATCCAATTCTTAAAATTTTGCGGCTATTTGAGGGAGGGATGTTGAAATTCTTTTTAAAGAATTTGAATATGATTAACTTATTTCATAACGAAATCTGCATTCAACTTTTCTGTGGTTATTGAGAATAAATCACACTTTAATGTCTTATTACTGTAGAGATTTGCTCTGGGAACCACTGTAAAGATATCCAAATAAATATTAATGTGAGGTTTTCTTATGGAGACTTATAGGCATTTTCACATTGAAATGGCACAGTCTAGTCCCCGTTTAATTCCCTGACACTAGCCAAACCCTTTTAATAATCTAAACACAACTTCTAGAGGAGGATGGGCTGCCATTCATTTTTTGATTCAATTCCAAAGTTCCTTTCAGAGTAATAAAAAACATTTTCTGAGGAAGCAGAAAATGACCTTGTTTCATTATTTAAGCAGCTCAGCCCCTTTGATATTTTCCAAGCGCATGGGGTTGGCTTCAAGGCCGTTTGACTTTCAGAAGCGTTTTTTTGAACAGTGATGATGTCACCATGGAGGTCGTCAAGCACAGTTCTGTGTTGGGTTATTAAGAAGGAGGGAGTGAAACAGTCCTTGAAAGGCCTACCTAGATTTAACTGTATATCCTAATCTTAGGGGAAGACTATTTGGAAGCTCCCCAAAGGAAAACAAAAATATTTGCACGTTGTAAATAACAGCATCTTGTGGTGTGAAATAACATATACACTGAAGATAAATCACAGTCAATTAAAAAAAAACAATAAAACTTAAATGTTATTAAGCTATATATTTATCTCTATTTTGCATTATCATTTCCTCTGGTAAAGACATGTAGTTAAGTAATATGCACTAAATATCTTGAAATTACGTTGAATCTGGCTGTTCAAATGGTATGTTTGAAAGGCCTTAGAATATCCCCGTATTTTCCCCATCTTCTCTCAAGCTGAGGAATTACATCATCCAAAGCCTAGTCTACATTTCAAAAGTATCAGAGTAATAGCTAAAAGGAAACCATGAAAATGATATTTTAAAAAGGTTTGCCATACGGTGAAAAAAAAAAAAAGATTTCAGTGTAGATTAAAACTGAATTCCACACACTAATGAAAGTATCCAAGTGGGGTATCCATTTTTACACGAAAGCCCCCAATTCCTGATTGTTTCTTTTATTTTTGAAAGAATCAAACTAAGCAGCATCCAGACTTACTTTTTCTCTAACATACCGGCAGACCCTCTCTTCCTTTCCTCACCTAGAGTACCCTCCTCTTCTAGGTTGACCCAACTCAGTGCACCTCTCTGGGTGATCATGTCACTTCCTGGCTGGATGCCACGTCTTACTGAGGCTTGTCTCACACTCAATCTAGTGCCAAAGCCTTAACCTTAATCTTCGTGGTTCACCTGGCCGGTTTTCCAGAATGTACCCTTGCACATTGCCTGCCTTCTCCTCTATACAAAAGCGAAGTCCCACCCTCTTTATAGTTCTTTATCTAAATGTTTCATAGCCACAGGACACTGTAGGCTTAAAATTACAGCTGTTGTTATAATGAACCTTATTGCCTAGCTAATGCTTTAATAGCATAAAACATTGAAAGACTTGAAAATATTTAAAAGTTACTAATTTTCATATCCAGGCTTGCCTGGTTTCCTAGTTCACCAGCTTTAGGCTTTGAAATCTTGGGAATATAGGCCCAGGTCCAGGGAGATTTTGTTTGTTCTCTCTTGGTGTGTGTGTGTGTGTGTGTGTGTGTGTGTGTGTGTGTGTGCGCGTGCGTGCTCATGACCAAACCCCAAACCCATGGACACGCTAGACAACAATGCAACTATTAAATTCCACCTCAAGTTTTAAAACTATTTTTAAAGAGTCCACTTCTCAATAGAAGATAAGGGATTTTTAAAAATCGCTTCTTCTTTTTATAATCATAAGAATTCCAAGCCACATTCATTTCTTCAGAAAGCAAAAACAGAGAGTCAGTCTGAGGCTGAGAAGGACTTTCTTTCTCAAAGGGGTTTAAGGTGGACCCTCAATTATGTCATGTGGAGAAGAATGTCTTCGTTCTGGATGGCGAACAGAAGAACCGTTGTCAGCAGAATGGACAGAATGGGCCTGGAAAATGCTCAGCTATTTTGAAAATAAATGTCAGGACGTCAGCTCCCCATGGCTCTGGCCTCGGGCTATCATTACTTGGCCATATCACAACAGTTAGAGCTCGCCCTATATGTTAACCCCATCCGACGAGTAAACAAAGAGGGCCAGAGATCCTGCAAATCAACTTTTATTGCTTTCATGTCACACGGATGAAGAAGTCACTTGGTTTTCCTCCTTTGTATTGCTTTTGCAGGCTCACAATTTATTATTGATTTATAGCCTCACAAACAACAGCAACAGCATACACGAGTAGCCCTATGAGCTCTCAGTCAGTAACTCTGGGCAATTAAATATGATAGAGGCAAATGGGAATGTAGGTTTGATGGACAGGTGAGGCTAGCTAGTATTCATAAAACCTTTATAATGGAAATGCTGGTATTAGTGACATTTGAAATTTATCCCTTATGTTCTGCCTTATTGATAATACTAGTGGGGTTGTAATTATTTCCAGGTAGTGACAACGATCAAGAACAAATAAGATTAAATTTAGTTGCATTTTTGTCACATGCTCTGCAGCAACAGAGCAAAAGACAAGACACCCCATAATAAGATGGCTGTATGAGTTCCACTTCAAAACTCTTGTTGTTACATGTTACTTAAAAGAGATCGCCTTCTTAAACCTTCCTAGAAGGCTTTATTTATGAGGGAGTTTGGGATGTATACATGCAGAGGGAAGAGAAGTAGATGAGGGGAGCATTATTTTATAGTCCATGTATTTCTGATACGTTACTTAGGCAGCTGAATCAACTCCACCTTCAAGTTGATGGCATCAACATCTCCTCATATAATACAGGAAAAATGGAAACACTTGAAAGTCAATCACAAGCTAATAGGTTGACCTAAGATGTTGACACTAGATGTCATACACCTAATATAAGATATCTGAAAGTACCAGTATATGTAAAAATATAAAGTATTCTTATGCTTACAATAAATACATGTCTTTATGTACTGTGTGTGCATACATGTGTCTGCAGTAGGAGTTATATGTGTGTATTAAAATGCTAGAAGCAGATGTACAAAATAGAATCATGGTTTGTCATTGTGCTATGGGATTTTGGATAACTATTAGTTTCTTTTTAATGTACATTTTTAAAATTATTAAGAACACGCATTACCAATATTATTTCCCTAACAGGAGAATCAAATAAGTATATTTAAGTAAGATTTGTGGAGCAAAGATTTAAGCATATTTTATTGTGTAATACATGACTTTGCATCATTTAATATATAACATAAAACTTTCTGATCTTTTGACAACAGGACTGCCTACATGTGATTGATCAATAAAATTATTTTCGTTTTATTTTTTAGTCTGATTGCTTACTGAGTATAGAAATGAGCTAGCACCTTGGAAGCCTAAGTCCAATAGATTTGTCCTAATCTTGCAAGCATTAATTCAAAGTTGAATGAGCTTTCAATTTTCTTTTTAATTGAACCTGTTATTCAGAAACCAGGAGAGAAGATGTTTGCCTCTGACTTGTCCCTCTTTCCTCCTTCAAATGTGAAGCCCACGCATACCAGAAATGCAGAAACACAAAGCTAACTAACCAAACACAGAGAAGAAAAGAGTCAGTGTTTGCTTGCAGGCACACACACACACACACACACATTCACACACATGCACAATGAAGGTTGTCAAATCTCTTAAGAAATAGTTTAACATTTGGAGATATTTTGCTCTCACTTTTAAAAGTCTTGTAGCCATACACATAGTTCAAAAATGGAAAAATAAGAGAAAACAATTTCCATAATAAACCACAAATGAAATCATAACAGTGTTTATATTTAACAACAACGCTTAGAAATAATCACTGCATCATATGTGTTAATTGGCATCATTTCACCCTCATAACAAGCCCAAGGTCATTTTTTTTTTATTTTTTTATTTTTTTATTTATTTTTGGTTTTTCGAGACAGGGTTTCTCTGTGGTTTTGGAGCCTGTCCTGGAACTAGCTCTTGTAGACCAGGCTGGTCTCAAACCCACAGAGATCCGCCTGCCTCTGCCTCCCGAGTGCTGGGATTAAAGGCGTGCGCCACCACTGCCCGGCTCCAAGGTCATTTTCACGGTTGTTTTAAGGCTGTTCTCCTACAGCACAGAAGTGCTCACATCATAGTGTAATGTTTTCAGCCTCTTGCAATCCTGCACTTATCCCGTAAAAAGGGGGGTCATAGTAAATGTGATTAGTTATGCATACAGTTGTGAGCTTCTTCGGTAGTGTCTCTTCAGTGAAACCACAAGGAACTCAGTGCTAAAGTCTGGTCTCCCATTTGCTTACTGTTGCCTCCAGCATTCAGCTCAGTGACTGACACAGAGAGAAAATGCCAAAGTTACTTTAAAATGGGTGATGGTAGCCAATGACTCAGTGGCATCTGATTCACGTTGGACCTTCTATTTTAAAGAGGATTTAAATATTGCTTTTAAACAGTATCTGAAATATCACTTTTAACAGTGTTATCTACTAGTGTTTGGGGAGGTTTAAAGAGTTATTCTGGAGAGCTATGCTCTTAGCAAAATGCCTACATCAAAATACTTAATATTGTCCATTGTGGCATGTGAGAAATGCTACATGATCTAGAAAACAATCAGCCCACGGTGAAGTGTTTGTTCAGTGACCTGTTTGGGTGACTTGGGGAAGGTTATCTTAATTACTTTGAGATTGTATGCAAGCATCTTTTAAATTTAAAAAATGCATGTAAAGTTAGCTAGCCATGGTTAGAGCTATAAATATTAAGTGAGACATACAAGGTACCTAAGATGCTGAAGAAAGTCCTTACATAATTGGTCACTTCAAGTAGAGACCAAATGAGCTTGGTTGCCTACCTCATACAAGCTTCCATAACTTACAAACAGAGACCATCATCTTAAATTGAAAAGTCCATGAAATGAATGCTATTTATGTGTTGCACAAGATCATGGACCACCTGTACCAAAACAATAAATTGACTACTAGAAGAGTAGTAGTCAATTTGTGGCATAGTATCATTCCTATATACATAAAACACCGTCTCCATGGGAGGAAAACAATGGAAGGTATAAAGAAGCTACAGACAGTGGAAAAACCATTAATCCGGATAAGCACAATCTAGCAAAGGAACAGAATCTATGTGTTAATTTATGAGAATGTCGACAATTTGTCATTCCAATCATATGACCAAGATCTTGAAATCACCTACAAACAAAGTAACTGTGTATCTGCCAGTCTTTATGATAAAGTACTACCAGGGCTTTGAGTGGGCTGGGTAAAAATATGATTTATTCAACCACAACTCTGGTGACATGTCCAATTGTTCTATCTTTAATTAGTAAAGACTTGCACTTCACAGATATAAACTGAAGTTAATTAGGGTCTCAACATTAAAAATGCGGATCTCTATAACACAGAAGAAACCTATAGGCATCAGGGAATCACCAAATTTATGTTTGGGGGAATCCTTTGTTTTATTCCTAGATAATAAGAACAGCTAAACAAGCAAGATGTCCATAACCACAGATATTTACAACTTCTTTTCCCACAAAGCTAGTAAAAAGAATATCAAATAGTTCTGCTAACATGGAAAGTTCACACTCGGTCATTAACATAAACACAGATCTCCCATTGATTTAATTTATTAAATCATTAATGGGGAGGGAAAGGAGTAAAAGTCTATTCACATAGGTGGTTAGAGTGAGGCTCACCCTCTGTGCCCACGATGCCACTGGAGAAAAGCCTTTGGAAACAGCTAAAAGAGAACCGCTCCCAGCACTGACCTCCGTCTCTAGTAGGTAAGAAGTTAGTCGCTTAGGCAGTATGCTGTGTAGCTTTCCCCGTTCTGTTCTGAAATAAATTGCCACGTCAAGAAGACCTCTGCTCTAGTGGTCAGCTCAGTAGAAAAATACTGAAGCATTCCAGGAATGGGGCCATTTTCTTCTCTAATGAAGCAGGAAAATAAGCACGTAGTGGAGTAATGTTTTGCATCTCTATAGAGCCACTTCCATCCTGCTATGAAGGATGAAGCAACATACTCCAAGAGCAAAACTGATTTTATGGTGTTTTGTCCCAAAACACCTGGATGAGAAAGAAAGAAAAATCGGCAAGTTAAGGAAATAGGTCTGGCTATAACTTCAGTTGACTTAAATCCCTGTTCAACTTGGGATGCTCTCTGCAATGAGATGCTCACTTTGTCTCCCTTATGTCCTTTCTGCTTTCTTTTTTTTTCTTTTTTATTTATTTATTAAAGATTTCCGTCTCTTCCCTGCCACCGCCTCCCATTTCCCTCCCCCTCCCCCAGTCAAGTCCCCCTCCCTCCTCAGCCCGAAGAGCAATCAGGGTTCCCTGCCCTGTGGGAAGTCCAAGGAACCCCCACCTCCATCCAGGTCTAGTAAGTTGAGCATCCTTTTCTGCTTTCTTAATAGATCCTATTCTTCCTTCCATGAGTATTTTGGTCTCCACAAACTACTATTGCAAGATCCTTTCTCATTTTACTCTTTCATCCCTGGCTGCCACACTCCGCATGCGCATGCCCAGCATGCAATTTTAACCGAATGCAGAGACCAATTAGCTGTGTAGTGCCAGAAGATAAAATGACAGACAGCAAATTTAAGATATTCGTGGATTGTTGCACATGCTCAGAGAACCTGGAAATCCTGTGTTCTGTAGCACAGAATGGGTGTTCTGGGAGCTGAGCAGAGAGGGGCTTAGGTTTTACAGACAGGAAGAGACTGAGAAGAGCAGTATGGAGCTCAGTGGCGGAGCATTGCCCTGGCACACACAACATGCCTCCCACCTCGCAAAAAAACACTCTCAGTACAAACCAATAGACTCCCACATTTAATGGGAGGAACTACCTTCATTCGTGCTTTTAATGCTATGAAATATCTCCCATGAGCTCATGTTTAGCAGTTGGCCTTAAGCTAGAGATACTGTTTTTGAAGACTGTATGCTTTTAGCACATAGTGCCTGATTGGTGAGCACAGGTCCTAGGGTTGGATCCTAAGAGTTAAGGTCTGGTCCTATTTCTAGTTCTAATGATGCTTTTTAAAAAATCAGCCAAAGTGTGATCAATGCTACAAGCTACCTCAGACACAATAGCATTCTCTCCCCACCAAGAGCTGTTGTTTTTCTTTTCTTTTTTTTAATACAATCCTCATTTTAATCAAGGGAGGATGTATTCTGGCTCATGATTTTAAAGAATATAATCCCATTTAAAATTTTAATGTATCTAAATATATGATTATTTGCATGATTACATATGTGTGTGCACAGACATACCCATAGCAAAGTCCTAAACACAACAATTTAGGCTGTCACAAAAGAGCAAAGTAGGGAGGCAAATTCACAAAGTTGATGTTAAGGAAAATGGGGAATGATGGTTTTTCTACTCTTGCATCTTTAACCACAACCCAAGACCATAATCTTTGAGAATTGAGTCCTACACCTGGGTTGTTCTCTGTACCCACAAGGCTCTCCTGATCTCAATGTGCAATCCCTGACCCTGAGCGAGAAAGCACAAGTCTGTACTTCCCTGAGCCACCTCTATGACATTTTTCTTAAACATGCCCCTACCCAGTTCAAATCTAAGCGATATTTTATATTGTCACTTCCTCAACTGAGGACTGCTTTCCTACAGCTACAAAGGGAGCTTTGGCATTTCTTTCTGGAATTCTGAGGAAAGATGTTAATTATTCACCAGACTAAGAAGTAGTTTACTAAGATAACCTGTTTAATATTTTACCCTAATCTGACCTTTTTTTAATTAGCCACTCAGAAAGAGGCCCAAGTCTTCATTGGCACCCATTGTTTCTGCTTAATCTTGTTTGTTTTTTCTTATCTTAACTCCTCCTGGGAACACATCTTGAAAGGTGAAAATAAACAAATAAAAGTTTCTCGTGTTAAAGTTCTTAGCTTCGTGCAAGCCAGTATTTGCAGTGCTGTTCCTTTGAGTCTATGATCTCTGTCGGGATTTTTGCCTGAGCTCTGCAAAACTCTGAGACCTTGTAGGAAAAGGCTGTGTCTTTCTCCACCGGTTCTGCTATGCTGATGCCACTTCCGAAGCAGCTGTGGGTGAGCCCCCCCTCAAAATAAAGGAGGCACAAACAAATAAGTCTTAAGACGACAAGAAATGAGCATAAAGAAACATAAATGATCACAAATGGGTAAAAACCTAAGTGTGGATGCATAGTCTAAAGATGTTATGCTAAGTGTGTTAAAACTAATGTTGATGGCTGAGTCTGTGGATGATAAATAATATTAAAGTAAAATGAAAGTATTGTTTTAATAAATAGCTACTTGGAAATGACAGTTCTTATTTAAAAAGAGCTTAACTATGTCTGCTTTATTTAGCAAATTTTCAACTACTTTACTATTTTTCTGCCTAAACATTTAATTTAGAAAGCCCTCATTGGCCGGGAACACATGCCCGCTGGATGTTTCTTTCAGCATTTTATACTGAACTTACAAAGAAATGTCATATTTTAGATGGTTAAAAGGTTATGATAAACATATTAATGAGCACATTGTTCATGAGGAAAACTAACACTGGACTATGAATTACTGTGTCAGTTCAATTTTCAGTACTGCTTAAGAGGAAAGACTCATTGTCGTTTGCATGTTTCAGCAGCTTCAATCCAAAGTTACTTGGGTCTCTATGCTTCTGGCTCCAGGCAGAAGCAGAGCATCATGGTAGCAGCAGTATACCAAAGGCTACACTACCAGACAGGAGACAGGAAGGGAAGACCAGGGAACAGTCATAACATTCACAATTACCCTTTCCACCCACCCCTAACTCACTACCACTAAATTAGACCCCACCCCTAAATGCTTCTAGAATATCCCAAAATAGTGCCATCAGCAACAGCTGGGGTCTAAGCCCCAACATATGAGCGTGTTGGAGTCATTTTATCTTTAAACCACAACAACCAGAGAGACTCGACTCTATTCCTTTTGAGCAGCTTACTATAGGGTATCCAGACCCAACATCCTAGAACAAACAAGGCGGATATTTTAAATTACAGGATTTCACTACTGAGATCAGGCTAGTTCTAAAATAGCTGAGGTGCTTTTTGCTCTTGTATGTCAAACATATAGTTTGATAGATGCTGGGCAAGGCAAGTATGGTGAAAATGGCATCAACCATATATGTGTGTATATATATGTGTGTGTGTGTGTGTGTGTTTTAAATACTTTCCATTTTCCCTTACATTCTTTGGTGATAAGAAGATAAGAGGCTATTACATCTATGTTTTACAAGAAGAGCAGTGGTGGCGCATGCCTTTAATCCCAGCGCTCGGGAGGCAGAGGCAGGCAGATCTCTGTGAGTTCGCGGCCAGCCTGGTCTACAAGAGCTAGTGCCAGGACAGGCTCCAAAGCTACAGAGAAACCCTGTCTCGAAAAACCAAAAAAAAAAAAAAAAAAAAAAAAAAAGAAACAAGAAGAATCTGAGGCTTATAGAGTGTAATAAATTCCTTCATAGGCTTTTGTCTAATAAATACTGTCATAGTACTAGAAGATAAGTGTTTGAAAAGACATACACTGCTCTGCTTGACCCAATACTGTGTGACCAACTCCTATAAGGATTGAACTTATGACCTTGGCCTAATGAATACCACATTTCTAGTAAATAAGGAATTTGAGGCAAGTGGATATTAATCCTAAAATGTCTACAACATAGACAGTTAATACCTTATGTAATTTTTATAATAAATGCAGCATTTCTGGGTCGAGGATGTTTTCTCTGAATTGGTATTTTCTTCATATCTTTGTTGTATTTTTCACTGTATTTTCTAATTTCTGTTGTCATGTTGTTGTTGCTGCTCTTAATTAATTGTTTTCTTGACACCAGCTCATTATAAGTATGACCTCTGTGTATTTTTTGAAGCTCACTCTATCATTCTGTGACCTCCTCCACAGGCACAAGGGACAGGAATGTTTTCCTTTTTCCTTTGTTCAGCTCTGATGGAAGATCAAGAAACAATCAACTGTAAGTAATTAGAAGCTACTGAGTTTTTAAAAAAGAAGTCTAGAGACAAAAATCTAAAAGTATGTTTTTTAACCACAGTATAATGAATCTATGTAAAATTAGCCATGCTTAGAAACTGAATATTTAGAATAAACCCATATCCTTTGAATGCTCAAGAAAATCATCCCATTTCCAGTTTTCTTCCTGACAGGAAAAATCTGTCAACAGATTCACTAACAGTCAAAACCATAGATCTGTAAGCTAGAAAAAGATAGAATATTAAAAACAGCCATTGCTTTCTTGCTTTTGTGTTTGAGAATTTTAACCTCAGTTTGCTAGTGGAAGCGTTTTGAAGGAACATGAACGCATAGAGTAGTATGTACAGAGAATGCCACCTTCCTAGAATAAGTGGGTTGGGGAAAGATATATCATTTTCCTCCCAATGTAGGACGAAGAGTAAAGGGAAAGACAGCAGAGAAAGTTATTGATTTGGGACTGAGAAATTGTATTCTCATTGATCTCGACAGTAAGATGAACTATACTTAGATCATTATAGCCTGGGAATCCACAAAATCAAGTGTTTGTCATGGTCAGCCAGTTCAGCTCTTGCTGACGCGTGTAATGGAGCTTTCCAGCCAAGGCTGAGTTTTGGTCCTTAGCCCTGCTGTGTCTCTTGCAGATCTCGGGGGTGAGCCACACATTTGCAAGGCAGAGGGAGCAGAGGGAGCAGAGGGCAGTGAGCCCCCATTCCAACACTCATGGGGAGCAAAGGGCAGTGAGCCCCCATTCCAACACTTGTGGGGAGCTCGGGGACACTTTCTCCTTTTGTGGATGTTCAGTTCTCTTTATTTCAAAGAGTAAGTGTTCTTTAAGCTACCAAAATGATCATTTTTCATGCAAGGGTGACAAAAGAGAAGGCACTAAGCATTCTTGTCACTGAGGCCATTTAGCTTCAAGACCAAGAAGAAAACAATCAAAGAATAGAAGGCCTTCCTCCAGTAAATGCTTTTAATGTGACCATCTCCTCCAAGCACAGATCCTATCATTAATCAAAATGCAAAAGAAGTAGACCATTGACAGGAAAACAGAAGGCACTGAAATTGGGGGAAAGTCTAGATATATCGAGATAGGGCAGCTTCATAACAGGGTTTGCAAAGCTGGGGAAATAATTAATAAGCTCGACTGCAATGGAAGTTTTATTCTCTAGTGAATAATGAAGTAGAATAATTATGCACGGAGAAAATTCATTAAAGGAAAACATTCCTAGTACAAGGTAGAAGGATGACTGCGAACACGTAAGCAAACGTGGCAGGCAATAGCTCAAGTCTCTGGCTACAGTGGAAACAAGGAGACTGACAAAAACAAGCTAGCCAAAAACAAACAGAATGTAAAAGGCATTTAAACTAAGACAAGTCTTAAGATTATTTTTTTGGCTGATAGAAGGCAATGGCTAAGCTGAAAATCTGCCTTCATAGGAAAATGGTACAGTAGGCATCAAAATTCATTTAAAAATCGACTTTTAAAAATAAATGTAAAGACTGGGCAGAAAACGCTGGAGTAGCTGCTGGCCAGGGGTCAGTTTGTCAGCTGCTCCAGCTACCAGTGAGACCCTCCCACCCATTCGCCTGCCCCCTGTCCCATTTACCTTGCAGCCTACTTCTGCAAAGAGGTACGATTGAAGAGACTACGTATTCATTGAATTTTGTGTTGAGGACAGTAAAGATGTTAATGCAAATTTTGAAATATCCAAACTTACTTTCAATTGTCTTGGAGGAAGTGATGATTTTAAGCATTTAAATGAAATTGATCTCTTTCACTCTATTGATCCAAATGATTCCAAGCGTAAAAGAACAAACAGATCAATTTTCTGTTGTTTGCGGAAAGGAGAATCTGGCCAATCGTGTTCTAGGTTAACAAAGGAGAGGGCAAAGCTTAATTGACTTAGTGTGGACTTCAACGATTGGAGAGACCAAGAGGGGGATTCAGACAAAGATGGGTTCAATTTTGACCGTTTCTCTGAGATGATGGATCACATGGGTGGTAATGAGGATGTAGATTTACCAGAATTAAATGGAACAGATGATAATTCACAAGACAGTGATGCTGAAAAATTGCCAGATCCGGAGTAAAGAATGTCATCGCCTGGGTTTGGAGAAAGAAAAGTAACTTCTGCAAGATTTCATAATTGCGACAATTCCTGAGTTGACAGCTCTAAAGGCAGATGCCATGTTTGCCTCCTGTAATCCATTTTTCAACCTGGTTTCTTCTTCTTTTTTTTTTTTTTTTAATGTTTTTAAAGGCTTCACAAGGGCTGATAATGTACCATTGTCTGAGGCAGTTTAAGTCAGCTAAGGCAAAATCCTTATGCATGAACATTTCCCAGGATTCCATGAGGCAGTTGAGATCCTAGGCAGCTCTGATAAATAAACCCATTACACCTAAGACTTCTTTCTTCATAACACAGTTACGTGCGTGTTAGGAAGCTCTCAGCTTAGGGGAAGGTCCCTTGTTTAGGTCCCAGACCATGGACTTGAAGGAGGCTGAAACAAATTGGCTAATACCAAGGTTTAAACTGATACCCTGCCATTCTTCCAGTGTCCTTGCCAGAATTACTCTACTAAGGTTTTTTTTTAAAAAAAATATACCTTACATTATTGTGTGTATTATTGCCAGTGTTCAGGTGTATATTTTAGCAAAGACTATTGAAGGCCTTAACTTAGATGGTTTTTGAAGCCTCTGCATTTGGTATTGTTTGGCTCTTAAGCTCTTATATCTCTTAGCATGGAGGATGAAGAAAGTTGAACATTGTTGCTTGAGAGTCTGTACATTCTAGACCAGCTGTATTTGCACTGTCAGTATGCAAATGAGTGGAAAATGTTAATACACTATTGGATATTTTTGTTTCCTGCTTTGATTTCAGCTTATGCCCTGGCTAGAAAACCTCAATTTATGTTCATGACAGTGGGGCCTTTAAAAAAAAAAATGTCTACATTCTCTCTAATCAACTGTTGGAAGATTAAAAAAGAAATAAATGTAAAAATAGATATAAGTGAAACAGCATTATAAGATTTTTAACAGATCATTATCAGCCCATAAGAGGCAAATAAAAAAGATAAAAAGAGAAAGATCAAACATAATAAAGTAAGTAAAATTGAATGTATTTTGAGTATCTTATCATTTTATTACCAAAAGACACCTTTGTATTTTAAGTGGCAATAGGAAAATAAAAAACGCTGGTCAAATACTTAGTAGTAAATACTTATATAGTCAATAAAAAAAAACCTTTGTATGTTTGATTGTTTTTAAAATGAAATTGCTTAGAAATTAAAACTCAAATATTTTTGTAAGCCACAAACTGCATAGTATAAATAAAAAAGTCATACATTAGAACTAGGGAATACAATAAGTTCTAGTTATATTAAACTGGGGATATTAAAACCATTTCTAGCTTCACAATGTAGGTATCTTATTAGTAAGATGAATGAAAATACTATTTACAAATAATTGACATATATATACATATATAAGATATCGATATTTTAAAATCAAAAAAATCAGTGAAGATAGGATCCAATTTTCAGAATTTAGAAGAGGACAAAGGCCTGAGGAAGCAAGTGGAAGAGAATAACTTCAGATAAAAGTAAAATTTAAATTCAGAAAAGAAAGATATTTTTTGAAAAATCACAGTTGATCTTAAAACACACTCACATACTCACATATATACACGCACACACACAGTAAAGTTGATTGAAGTCTTTTTTGGTTCCTGTCCTGGAACTAGCTCTTGTAGACCAGGGATTGAACTCTTAAGAACCTAATGGAATCCAACAGCAAATTCAACACTTGGAAAGGAACTTTGCAAACAATCCAAAAAATAATGTAAAGTGTATGAGAATTTGCCTTCATTATAAAAAAAGATACTTTCTATGTATATGTTCCATGCTGATATGTTATAAAACCCAGTGCATTTTCAGGATAAAGCAACTATCTAGTTCCCTGAAATAGTAGAAGCCATCCATTTCCACAAAAGTTGCAGAGGTGAACCTCAGTGCTCAGTGAAACAAAACAAACTTGCTCCCAGTTTCTGAGCAAAAGACTGACATTGTGCTTATCTGTTTGTTTGAAAGCAGATCTCACTAGCAGAGGCTGAAGGTATAATGTCAATCCTCCATCACCCAAGTACTGGGATTGCAGGCATGCCCATCACACGTGTGTCTCTTTCAAAGCCACATTCTTTCCATCAATTTGCATAATCCTAAACCGTGAATCATCAACCTCCAGGTTGGAGTCATGTCCTAACAGTAATTCTGCAGTTACCCTCCCTAGAGTCACCCTCCTTTGTGTTCTATAACCATGTTCATCTCCGTAGCCTAAATTCTTGGTCTTAGCCAAAAGGTCAAGAAGAGATTCTTTAGCCTCAGTTCTTTGTGACAGTCAAACCATGGCTCAAAGTAGTTATGTTTGCTTTAAACTGGATTAAGAGAAGAACCTGCTCAATTATTTAAAAGAGGCACCTAAAGACGCATGCTTCCCTTTCTTTCTATGTCTTCTCTTTAGGGTGATTAGTGTTGAAGGGTGAGAGGCAGATGCTTAAACAGGCTCTAGGTATGGACAGACAGGCACATGCTTCAAGGTTCTCTCTGCTGGTGGACATGGCTCAGATTGTTCAACTCCTCCATTGGTTATACAAGGTAGGAAATTGACACCATCATCGTCCATCTCTGACCACCTCCTGCTTCTCCTTTGCTGAAGAATCCCCTCGTTGTGTGTTTCTGGGACCATTCAGGGACATGCCAACTCTGCTGAGGAATTCTTTTGTTCCACTCATGGGGTTACTTCTTTAAATATGGATGAGGAGACATTCTCATTCAGTCTGCCTCGTCTTCTCAATGGGTGTTTTTCCATGTTAAATGAACATCTAAGAAGTTCCTCCTTTCTACCCCTAAGAGTCCTACATGAGAGACTAGACTCTTGTCTTCTGGAGTTACCTAACTGTTCTCCCTCAAAAGGAATAACGAATAGGTAAATCTCTGAAATCCAGTACATTGAAAACTAGTATCTACATGTTAAAAATCTCCTTTATTGACATGTACTCAACTATATTCATAGCAACATTGTTTGTCATAGCCAGAACCTGGAAACAACCTATTGCCCCTCGACTGAAGAATGGATAAGGAAAATGTAGTACATTTACACAATGGAGTACTACACAGCAGAAAAAAATGATGAGATCTTGAATTTTGCAGGCAAATAGATGGAACTAGAAAACATCATTTTGAGTGAGGTAACCCAAACCCATAAATACAATTATCACATGTTCTCACTTCTAAGTGGTTTTTAAACATAAAGCAAAGAAAACCAGCCCACAAATCACAATCCCAGAGAACTTAGACAACAGTGAGAACCGTAAGAGAGACACGCTTAGATCTAATCTACATGGGAAATAGAAAAAGACAAGATCTCCTGAGTAATTTGTGAGCATGTGGACCTTGGAGAGGGTTGAAGGGGAGGAGGAGAGAGATGGGGAGGGGAGCAGAGAAAAATGCAGAGCACAATAAAAATCAATTTAAAAATCTCCTTTATCTAGCTCTCTGAATAGTATCTACCTTCTCCAATAACTCTGATACATCATGTTTCCTGAGATGGGGATGAGGCTAACTTCAAAAGCCTCAGAAAATGCTGAAATGTGCAATCACTTAGTGTTTAGATAAAATAATGGACTCTTACAGGAATCCAAGCCTTTAACCTTTACTTTAAAAACAAGCCCATTATCTAATTTAAATGTTTCTCTCTTTTACATTAAAAGTAGGAATGTCTGATTCTGGATGATAGTGGTTGTGGGAGAGGATGATGACGATCCACATCCAGGTAATTTACAAAGCTTTGTGCTTGATTATTGGAACAGTATGCTTGACATCTCAACTAGCTACTTTTATACACAGTTCAAAAGAAGACTTGCCCAGTTAGTCAGTTCCCTTTGAGTTTTAAAGGCATACAGGCAAGTCTGCTTTGTAGCTGATTTTGTCCTGTTCCGTTGATACTCAATTTCCACAAAATCTAGCCGTTACAAAAAGCCCTGAGAAGCTTGAGGTCATCCTACATTCCTTTTCTCTCAGCCCTTTCAACTGCCATTTGCCAAATATTTTAAGTTCTACACTTGCATAACTTTGGCTTCTGTCCTCAATCTTCCCCTCTTGTGGTTGATGATTTAGTTTGGTAGTTTTTCTGTATTTGCTACAATGGCTTGATAATTACTCCTTTTTTTTCTGCCTTCTCTCTCCACAACTTTCCAGCATCTTCTAATACTAATTGGACCCCCTGAAGATTCTTGAATAGCTTCCAGAGGCTTTCAGAACAAAGCTCCAAACAAAGCTAGAGTAACCTAGACATCTTGCTCCTGCTTCAGTTTTCCCTGTTGTATCCTTCTCCTTCCTGGGAGCTATACTTCCAAACCTTGGTCACATAGGTCCCTCTTCCTAGGATGCCCTTCTCAACAAAAATTCTTACTTATCCTTCAGCTTGAAGTTCAAATGGCATTCTTTCTCAGGAACTATTTTCTCCCCACCTCTAATTCTATGCCCTTGAAACAGATGCTGTTTGTCAAATGTTGTCTCTAGGTCCCTGAAGATGCTACAGCTATGAGGACACCATACTGAAATTGTTTGTTTATCCTTTAGGGAGCAAATTCCCTAGGTTAGTGAGTGTGCCCGTATTATCACCATGAGTTCAGAACTTAGCACAATGTTAAGTAGGTACAGCAGCAATTCAAAGAACAAGCCTTAACTGAGAGTTTTAATAATCACAGTTTACTTATTGTCTGGGAAATCACAAAGACACATAACTGTTTCAATTTTCATCTATAAAGTTAATATTATGTATGATAAAAGTTGGTATCATATTACCTAAGATCTGTAAATGAGTTAAATCATATTACCCAATAGATTTCTTTGCTCAAAATGTTGTTGGCCAGACTTATTTTTCTATAGCTTCTGAGTTTTACCATATGTCAAGAATTATCATTGGTTGTATTGTTCATAATTAATAATCTTTAATAATCTCACCAAGTTTCATGGACCCACCTCATTTTTAAGTGAAATAATGATTATAACATCATTAGCAGAACATGGATGGCTAATTCCCAGTAAGTTCGGTGCAGTGAATATTTTTATCCACTTTCATCTTAAACAGAAATTAATTAATTATCGTTGTTGAGTGTGCAATGTGCTGGAGCAGAAACACATAAGATATTATCAAGATTTATACCAGGTATCTTTGTAGACTTCAGAAGGACTTTTAATTATATAGTATAATAATAGTTAGCAATACACTTATCTAGGGCAATGTATTTTGACATCCTTCAGCTACCTTGGCACCATAGGCATCAAGGGAAGCAGAAATAGCCCAGATAAAAAGAAAAAAGAAATTAAAACTGACTTTAAAGAAAGCAAACGAAACATGCTTTTCATTTGACCTACATTTATAAAGGCAAGTACTGCGAAGTCGAAGTGATAAAGGCACAGAACTCTCTCAGCGCCGTCTGCTCAATTTATTGATTCTGTGTAAAGAAGAAAACAATGCATATTGAAAATGTGAGAACGTGGGCTGTTCGGAAAGCAACTTCTGATCTATTGCTCGATCAGCGATCAGCTTTGACTTTGACGGAGAGCATGCGCGCTAATGGCCACAGCGGCTCTGCAGACTCACTTCCTGTTTGTTTAACATTAGCAATGAAGTGAATGGCGCATCCAGCTCAGACAGATCGGTGCCTGCCCTGAGGGTAAAGACAGTTTCCAAATGGGTGGACGACAAACCGCAATAAGTGCATTATATTTATCTTTTGACTCTCAGTTATGTTTGGCTCCTCGCGATGGATGGCATTTTCTATGTAGTATCAGCTCAAACCCCAGAAGAAATGTCAACAAAACTTGTTTTCAAAAGAAATGAAACACTCTGCATTGACAAGGCAGGCTTTCTTGTTCTTCGTTTACCTTAGGAGCTTCCAACCTTTTTTTGGAAGAAGCCGGGGACTGACACAGAAACATTTTTTTTTTTTTAAAGTAAAGCTCATTCTTTTCCGAGTCAGTACTGGTCACTTTGGGATACCCAACCTATCTAGATACAATATGGAGGTGTTTCCTGTATGGGGAAGGGCCACACAGACATTTTGAAGTATCGCTTCCTGGGACAAGATGGATAAAACAAAACAGGAAAAAAGTCTTGACTTGAAATCAAAGCACAGCTATTGGCTAGGATTCTAGTTTTGACAAAGTCAAGCGATGTGGGGTCTGTGGAGTAGGGAGGAAAGGGAGATGGGGAAGTGAAAAAGGAACTGCCCAAGGAATTCATTACAATGAACACTGCATAAAACAAGAAGGGAGAACGCTAGCCAATCCCAGGGTCAAAATAACCAGGCCCAATCCCCAGAGTGATCTTCCCATTACATCATGCAATTACTCATAAACTCAAAGGACAGAGTTTTTCTTTTACTTTTATTTTTAAAATTATAACGTAATTACATTTCTCCATTATTTATTCATTCACAAATATTAGAACAGCTTCCAGGTACTAAAAGCCACTCAAGTTTGGAGACATGGTGAACAAAACAGATGGTAGATGATAGCATAAATCAGAAGGTGAGAAATGCTACACAGAAAAACAAAGCAAGAAGACAGTACAGAGAGTGCTAAGGTAAGAAATGTTGGAGAGATTGATGTGGGGTTATCCTCTGTATGCTGTGAATATCATTGATTAATAAAGAAACTGCTTTGGGCCTATAGCAGAGCTATAGGGAAACAGAGATAGGCAGGGAAAACTAAACTGAATGCTGGGAGGAAGAGGTGGAATCAGAGAGAAGCCATGTAGCCCAGCGGGAGACAGATTCTAGAACTTTAGCCAGTAAGTCACAGCTGCGTGGTGATACACAGATTCATAGAAATGGGTTAAATTAATATGTAAGAGTTAGCCAATAAGAAGCTAGAGCTAATGGGCCAAGCAGTGATTTAATTAATACAGTTTCTGTGTGATTATTTTGGGGCTGAGCAGCCAGGAAACAACAAGTGGCCCTTCTTACAACAGAGAGATACTTGCAAAGTGGCCATGAAAGCCTTCTTGAAGAGTTGCTAGTTGAGCATGATTTGCAGTAAGTGGGATGAGCCAGAAGAATCTGGAAAAGACATTTCTGGTAACAGGAAGAAGGAGGAAGGACATAAAATAAAAATATTTGTGTTTGAAATCCAACAAGGGGGCCCTGTGTGAGCTGAGCATTGCCAGAGACTCTGAGTCAACTAGAACTGAACTTAGAGAACAGGAAGTTTGCTCAAGGGTAGAGATCATGGAGCCCTGAAGACCCACGGTAAATACTCTTTCTGAGGAGGAGGGGGAGGACATTTAAAGTAGACAACTTCAACAAGAGGAAAGCGATGATCAAAGGGGAACAAAAAGCAGTCAGAAGGAATGCTAACGATCTAGGCAAGAAATGCCGATAATATGACGCCAGCAAAAGTCGTAAATTTTGGGGAGGGCTTAAGGGTGCTCTACAGTCGTAAGATTTGAAAATGTGGTTTGAAAAGGAGACAAAAATAATGAAGACTAGAGTTACATAAAATATTATCAAGAATTTAGAAATCAAAAGAAAGAATTTTACTCTGTCTTTTCTTGGTAGATAATTCCCTGACAGGTTCTGACAAGGTTAATTTAGTCCTCTGGGCCCAAACTAATGCTGATGACAGGTTCTGGCAAGGTTGCTTTAGTAATCTGAGCCCAAACCAATGCTTATTTTCCATTTGCCATTACTAAATACTATCGAAGAATTACTTACTTATGTGTATACTTTTGCAAATGTTTTCCACCCAATAGAGCAGAAGACACCAATAGCTTCATGAGAAGGTCTTTGTCCGCATTCCCTTTTGCTTCTTTTCTTTTCTCACTATAGACTATGCTTCTCTTTATGCCTAGGTTGTCTCTGTTGGGTCCTTTGCTTTTTTTTTTCTTTCTTTTTTGTTAGCTTTATTTGTTTTTTCTATTACTTTTCTTCCCTTTTATTGAAAATAATTTTTTCTCACATAATATTCAATTTTGATTTTTTTTAATTTACTTATTAGCTTCTTTTTATTGAGAAAAGGAAAAAAAAACAAGTTTCCGCCTCCTCCCAGCCTCCCATTTCCCTCCCCCTTCTCCCACCCTTCCCCCCCTCCTCC
>NC_022024.1:23424563-23433464 GCF_000317375.1 Microtus ochrogaster | reverse complement strand
TTCGTCAGTATTGCTATAGGATAGGGTCATTTCAGGTTCCCTATCCTCAGCTGCCCAAGGGACTAACTGGGGTTTATTTGTCTATGCAGCACATATGTGCCGGGTACACACTGACACCAGAAGAAGGAATTGGATGCCATGGGAGTGGAGGTATGAACAGTTGTGAGTCACCATATGGGGCTTGGGAATTGTACCCAGGAACTCTGCAAGAACAACAGGTGCTCATACCTGCTGGATGGTCTCTCCAGCTGCTCCTTGATTTTCAGAATCAATTTTTCTTTCAGAGTGTTGCTTCCTTCCTCTGAGAACTGATCCATTTTTATTTTAAAGATTTATTTGATTTGTAATCTGGTACATGAGGGGAGTTTGTGCATGTGAATGAGGGCATACAGGTGCCTTCAAAGTCCAGAAGAGGGTGGTGGATCCCCTGAAGCCAGAATTACAGGTGATTCTGAGTGCCAAGAACTGAACTCAGGTCCCCTAAAGAACAGCAAGCTCCCTTAACCACAGGGCCCTCCCTCTGGCACAAGAACCAACACATTTCTAATACATGAAATAAATTTTCACTCAGACTCACTTTATATTGGTGTAAATACATAGGCTCTTTTGTACATTTTTGGTTTTTAATTACATCTATTGAGTGAATGCTCACTTACTGAAATTCATATGCTTGTTGGGGGAAGTGGAGCTTCTCAAAGCACAATTTGTGAGAGCTGATTTTCCTCTTCTATTATGTGGGTCCCAGGAATTAAATTCAGGCTATCAATCTGTGCAGCAATCACCTAAGCCAGGCTGACACAACTCACGTATCACAGTCTGCCTCAAAACTCATGACTTTTTCTTGTCTCACTTCCTGAGTGTTGAGATTTTAAGTATGTGCCATAATTCCCAGCTATTCTTTTATTTTTTTTTACTCTTCCACTAAAATAGGAATAGAAAAAAACACAAAAAGAACTATCAGTAGCTTCCAGGAGGTGAAACTTTAGGTGTTGTCTAGGAATCTGAGTGCTAATTCTGAGCAGCAAGTGGATGGGAAGTTTATGAGCAGGGGAAAGGGGTTAAGTTCAAGAACTGCAGTAGAGGGCTGTTGGCACTGATGACAATCATGAGAATCAAGCAGGGGTCTGCACTAGGTCTTCTGTGTATGTGTTATGGCTACCAGCTTGGTGGTTTTATGGGAGTCCTAACAGCAGGAATGGGTGTGTCTCTGACTCTTTTGCCAGCTCATAAAACTCTTTTCCTTCAACTTGGTTACCTTGTTCAGCCTCAATATGAAGGCTTTCTGCTTGTTTTATTGTATCTTGTTTTGTCCTTCTTGACTAAAATCTCTTGGAGGCCTGCTCCTTTCTGAAACGGAAGAGGAGGGGAAGTGGATCTGGGGGACAGGGGAGCTAGAAGGAGTGGAGGAAGTCAACTGTGGTTGGGATTATTGTATGAGAGGAGAATCTTTTTTCAATTAAGAAAAAGAATAATAAAACTAACAAGATCACTAAAGGTAACTAACTAGAAAATAAAATTTCTACAAATCCTAAATTTTGAAGCATAATAATATATAAAATCCAAGGATAAGAAGAACAAGGAAAGGAAGCATCTGGGAGACCTGGGAGGCATATGTTGTCCTAGGAATGAGGATGCTTCAAGTAGGAATTAGAAATCCACTCTCAAATGGGGACAAAGAAACTTGAACAATAAATTTGGAAACATCCATGCCCTTGAAGAAAAAGCTTTTGATGCAGTGAAAGTGTTTAAAGCCCAAGGAACAGAGTTTAAACCAGAATGAGAAGAAAACAGTTGAAATGTGAACACATATATGCATATGAGGTGGGGGATGTTTGGCTACACAGGAAAGACAGTGACCATATTGTGAAAAAGAAGAGTGTGAAGGGTGTGTGTGTGTGTGTGTGTGTGTGTGTGTGTGTGTGTGCGCGCGCGCGCGCGCGTGTATTTATAATGAAAGAAATGGATGTTTCCTTGTGTGATTGTGTTAGTGATCAGGTTGATTAGCCTAATGGGCATGCTAGAGAAAGAGAAGAGAAAGGCTAGCGTAGATTTGTGTGGACCAGGTAATAAGGGAGAATAGTTAGTTAGCTTCCTAGTTAGTGATGCCCTTGCTCTCAGTAAGGACTGATTATCCATAAAAAGATGGGTAAAGACAGAGTGTTGATACACATTAGAGCCCAGCTTCACAGTGATGCCGGCTGAAGAGGCTCTGTGTCGCAATGGTGTCCTTCAGTCACCTGGCACTAGAAAGAAGGCTGCTAGCAAGGGTGTGGAAAGTTTGATTTGGCAGCATTGGGCTTTGTCGGTGATTGTGATGTGAGAAGAGCTTCTAAGAACTTGATGATGCACGAACAAATTACTATAAGTGTGGACCCCAGACTGAAGGAGAGCAGAAAGCACATGGGAAATGGATAAGCATGGAAAGCAGATCTCCGGGGATTGCAGGATCTAATGGAATTAAAGACGTGTTGGGGTTGCAGAACTTCAGGAAGTAAGCTATAAAGGGAGGAGCTAAGATTAGAAGGCTAAATTCTGGCAATTCATATTATAGATGGTTAATTATAAATCTGCATTGAGACTATAAAATTTAGCAACTAAAATAAAGTGGAGACTTATGGTCAGACCTCTGAAAAAGGAGGAAGTAGAGACAGAAATTCTGAGTGTGAGCATGGAATTGATCCGCCAGGAGATAGTCACCCCGCTATCCGGTAATATGGAAGAATGAGAAGCAGAAGCCTGGATGCAGAGAATTTTCTTTTAAATGATACCTAAGACTATCATGTAATTATTGAGCCATTTGCAAGATAAGTTGCATGCTTTTGACAGTTGCAATTTAGAAATATAGAAGGAGTGTAGAATTATTTCTCTTGAATATTAGAATACTTGGTCTTCCAAGTGATGTCTTCTAAAATGCCATTTTATTATGATAGGACATACTAAATATGTTGTTCTTTTCACTACAAATGCAAACAGGGGAAAAAATGCAGGCATCCCAGAAAATTAATCAAGAGTAAAAACCTATGTGAAGCTTAACTTAAACACTTAGTATATGTTTGACTTTACTTATGCCACCTAGATCATAATTCATAAACAGCGCATTTCAAATAAAACGTAAGCATTGCTTTTTACACAGTTGAATCAAAACAATCCCAGGAACATACATATCATGGATTACAATGTGCTCGGGCGTGGGTGGAGTCTTAAAGCTAGTTATGAAAGAGGAGCTTATAACTTTGCTATCTGGGCATGCTCAGCTCCATCACCACTGTTCTTTCAGGATAAACCCAAGGGCTCATTCAAGAGTGCAGCCCGCCTTTTATTGTTCAAATAAAGCATTGAAATGATACACATCTCAACTAGATTGATATCGTTGTGTTTTTCTCAATGTGATGGCACACTGGAAAAAACAAATCTAATAACAAAACAACAAAGACCTTGATATATTTTCCATCTGTCTGGGAAGTGGAATGTGACTTTTTTTTTTTTCAAAGGTGGGTCCACACCCTTGTTGCATAAAGGTTTGATTCTCTGTCTCCTTTCCATGGCTTTAAACGAGAAACAGACTGAGCACAAATGCTAATTATATAATATTGGTGTTAAATAAGTCAGTTAGGAAATTATCTCAAGCTATCTTTAGCTCAGCAGACGTGATGGGGCATAGACACGTTTGTTCTGGTCATTTGACTGCCAGAGAATACTGTTCCTTAACTGGTTCCTGCATTCCTAGCAATTTCATAACAATAACGACAAAAACCAAACTCTGTATTTCTAAAGGATTATAACACTTCTAAGACGGTCCTCATCACTTGAAAAGCATTAGGAGGTGCAAGGCTTAAGGCCAAAATATACTAGCTACGCACACAGGTACTGTCTTCAGGGAAGCCGTCTGAACAAGACAGAACAACGTCTCCATGTACATCCTCGGCTCTATGGACTGGAAGGGTTTATGATTATCGGGTGACCTGAAATTTTAGAAAGCATTCCTGGTAGCTAGAGGACAAGCCATGGTCAGATTACATACAGCGGCATGGAAAGGGCTGCAGAACTCTTCAGGGATTCTGTTTCAGGATGGGCAAGCCTCAGCCTAAGCAAACGCAATCTCACCTGTCACATCAACATTCGAAAGTTTTACCTTTTGGAGCGGGCAGTTTTAGTTCCTGAAATCCATCCACTATCACATGTATGTTCATCAGCTCCCCACTGCCGTCCCCCCAAAGAGGACTTGAAAACGTGGCCTGGGCAGGCTGTAGCTGCAAACCCCTTGAGTTTTTCTGAGGAGGAGAGGAAGCTTTCTTCCTCATGAAGTCACCGATCTCGGCAAGTCTTTGGGGCTGTTTGTGGCTCGTTGCTTGTTTGTTTACAAGGCTGAAAACGGGACTCGGGCAAGCTCTCTGTCACAGCTCCGTAGTCTGAGGATTGCAAGCCACTTTTCAATTACACCCTCACTTTCTGCGATTATAATGTAATTGTGTCCTTTCTCCCTTCCCTTCCCTCCCTCTAAAGCCTCTCTGCACGTATTTTTTTATTCTAGGGACGATTATGAATCATGCTTATCTCAAAGGCCTTCCAATGTGTCCAAAGATTATATTTCCATCCACAGACTGCATCCACAGAATCAGCGTTTTCTGACAGAGAATGCTGGCAACAATCTGGCTTATTGTGTCAGATTAAAGATGCCCTCTGTTGCTCTGTTAGTTCTCTTCAGGTATGTTGAACTATTAGTTCTCTTCAGGTGTGTTGAAAAGTGGCTAAGTGACTATCAAGTCTCTTCTTGAGCTCCTTAACTATGCCGTAAGCATTTCTTTACCTAATATTAAAGCACTCAGCACTCGTAGCTAACAGTATGGGGCTACATGGGTGAATTGCATGTACAAGGAAGGAGTTAGTTATTGTGGCTCTTATCAGATTAGAGCAGAGGTCTGAAATTGGGTAGAAGGAGGGGTTGAGGAAGTACTGTGTTTTGTAATTGATAGCTAGTGGAGGAAGTATTGATATCTGTGAACACTTGTATAAGGTATGAAGAAGCCATTTGGCTTTTAAGTATCCTCCCTTCCTCCCAGTGCAAGCAACTGGGTAGTTCAAATCTCAGAGCTGGGGCAATCTGTTGAACTATGCAGTTACCCAGCCCCCACGCAGCCTCATCTGATGTTTTATACTCACAGAACATCAGTGGGTACCCCTTCATTTCCTTTGCAGATCACAACTGGAAACAGGTTTTATCCCAGCCCTGTCTGTTTCTTTATGCAAAGAGTATAAAATCGCATTGGATAAAGACTTTTGATCTTTTCAAAGTATAATTTTTTTTTAAAGTATAAGTTGTCACTGCTTTAATATTAGGTTTACTGGTTGTTAAAAAACATAATAGCACTCTGTATTTCTTTGGTGTCTTTCATCTGAGGATGTCAAAGTGTTTCATAAACCTTGGCTAATTAATCACACTTCCCAGGACCATTGTAGGTAAGGACAGGATTATTAGCTCTATTTAATAATTGGAAAATGGGAGGTCACTGGGTTGTAGACCGGGGAGAGACTCCAGTCTGAGCAGTGGCAGAATAAAGGCAAAGAGTCTTGTCTGGGTCTCATTCTGAAGGATGCCCAGCCCATTCAAAGGCCAAATAGTTTTCCCTATAAACATCTCAAACTCTCCTGAGGGCGCAACCCAATTCTTCCCACTCCTTCAGTCCTGCTCAGTGCACATGTGGCCAAAAGGAAGAGACCTACCAGAATCCTCTCCTCTTTTTACCTATAAACGACACACATTTCTGGAATGCAGGTGGAGAAATGAAAGAAAAAAAATGCATGTCTTGTGACTTTGAGCAGCTTTGTACACGTAAGTTGTCTAAGAGCTCTTTGTAAGGGAACCTGTTGTTTTAACATTACATTATTTTTAGTAGCTATATTTATATATTCAGTGATTCCATAAATATTTATAAAACATCCGTTCTATGCCAGGGATTGCTCAAGGAAGTAAGGACCCACAGAAGCAAATCAAATAGACAAATCTTTCTCAAGAACATTCATGTGTCTATGGAAATCAGACAGCAGTGCAGTAGCACAGGACCACAAAGGGCGTGGGCACCCATCTTCTCCAGCTATTTCCCCCTTTCTCTTAGTTACCATTACTTTAATCATTAAGAGCACTGAGCATAAGATATATTTTTCAGATAATTTTTATAGGTGATATCATTTCTCTTCTTGCTTGATGTACATTCTTCAGATAATTTTTATATATGATATCAGTTTGTTTTCTTTCTTTGTGTGTGTGTGTGTGTGTGTGCATGTGAATGTGCACGCATGTGTGAGCGTGAGTGTACACACCCTTATGCTGAGGCCAGAGGATGACACAGGATCCTGCTTCATCGCTCTATGGATGTCTTGTTCCATACAGCATGATGCCTCACTGAACCTGGAGTTCAGCTGAGTTGCAACACATCCCAGGAATCCTTGTGTCTCTGCTTTGCACAGTGCTGGGTTAAAGGTACACACAATAATGCACAGGTTCTCATGTGAGCTTTGGAGATTTGAACTTAGGTCCTTACTCTTGCACACTGCATGCTTTCCCTACTGAGCCATTTGTTCGGCCTTTTGGTTTTTTTTTTCCGTATTTTTAGTATAAAGTACAATTTTATTTTTTCATATTTTTAGTGTAAAGTACAATTTTATTTTTTAATATTTTTAGTATTTTGCTGACTATAATCCCTATACTTTACAGCAAAACTCTAACTTTACACCTTTGAATCAAACCTCTCTGTTTTTCCCTGAAAGGTTTCTGTACCCCAATATTAAGACTCTCTGATGGCCCAGTAATCCAAATCAAACCAAATTAAGACTTAAAAGGCCAGGTTTAATGAGTAAAACACTTGGCCAATCAGCGTTTATTTAAAACGTGATTGACAGAATACAGACAATTCTCCTGCACCACCATTTTGTTTGTTTGTTTTGTTTCTTGTTTGTTCTTTTCAAGACAGGGTTTCTCTGCTAACAGCCTTGGCTGTCCTGGAACTCACTTTGTAGAGCAGGCTAAGATCCTCACAGAGATCCTCCTGTTTCCGCCTCCAGAGTGCTTGTCACCAAAGTTCAGTTTGGGGAACTAATGAGTTTCGTTGGGGTCACTTACAAGAATAGGGGTGAGGGGATACTGACAGGGCAGAAATGATACAAAGACAGCTGCATCACCAAAGCCCACCCCAGCGCTGATGACAGCTCACAAAAGCTGGCAGCCTGGAGCACACTGCACAGCCTGCAGGCAGCTCTATAGGTTGGAGAGAGCACTTTCCAACAGACTGGGTTGATCTCAACCTCTTCCAGGCCAGCTGGTTTCTGCCTCTTTCAGGCAGCAGGTCCGGTCTCAGAGTCTTTGCAGCTCAGTCTTCCTTGTTTACTCTGGCAGGGAGGGGCCTAATGAATCTGGTCAGCTTCAGGGACTTCTGGGGCTATTTTGAGTTGTTTACCTTCTGTCTTAGCAGCTTCCTGCAGCTTGGAATGCTTCAAGGTCAGAGGAAACTGTTACACAACTGCTTCTCCCCAGTGTCTTCACCCACTTCATAATTGGTTTGTTTGTTCCATTGCTGCTCATTGAAGACATTCCTTGAACATTTCTGAGATTGGCTATTTATCATATACCTTTTGAAATACTGTCTCTCCATCTATGGCTTGCCTTTTTGTCTTGCTGATCACTTTCTTTGATGCAAAAAAGCTTTTTAGTGTGATGGCATTACACTTGTCTCTTTGGGTTTTGTGGCCTGTGCTTTTGATGTCATGTCCAAGAACTGGCTGCCAAGTCCAATATCCAATAACTTTTTCTGTTTTCATCTAAGACCCTTTCAATGTCTTAAATTTTAATCTACTTCATAATAATTTGTATGTGTGGTGTTCAATCCGGGTCTAATTGCTACGTGTATATGTCCTATTTTCTTAATGTAATTTAGCACAATAAACTTGGTATAGAAGCAATGATCTCAGTATAATAAAGGCCATTTGAGAATCCCACAGCTAGCATCACATTTAATGATAGAAAAAAATCTGAAGTTTTTTTTAAGACTAAAAAAGAAAGAAAGAAAGAAAGAAAGAAAGAAAGAAAGAAAGAAAGAAAGAAAAGTATTTCTATTCTCACCACCTCTCTTCAGAATAATATGGGAAGTTCTAGCAAGCACAATTAGGTAAGAAAAAGAAATTAAAGTTGTCCAAACTGAAAAGGAATAATTATCTCTATTTAGAAAACTCTAAGACTACAAATTTGTTTGAACAAATAAATGGCAGCAAAATTAAAGAATGTAAAACCAACATATAAAAACCACTGTTACTTCTATGCATCTCTGATTATATTTATAAAAAAGAAATTTAAGAAAATGACCAATTTACCACAGCATCAAATATAATACTATCATACATAGAAACAAACTTAAGCAAAGATATTTGTAAACAATAAAGACCTGTACACTGAAAACTGCATAGCTCCAAAAAAAGAAAAAGAAAAAGAAATTAAGGCAGATACAAGGAGTAGATAGCCCATCCTCACATATTGGAAGGATCAATATTTTTAAAATGTCCATACACTGTAAAGGGATACACGGAGTGAATCAAATCTTTTCAAAATCCCACTGGCATTTATAGAAAGACAAAAACAATTCTAAAATTCATAAGGAACCCAAACAAACAAACAAACCAAGAAAATCACTCAATAGCAAAAGGGATTTGAGACAGAAAACAACTACATATCACACTTCCAGATTTCAAATCATAGCATAAGTCCATCATGCTCAAAACAATGTGTTTCTGGTATGTATATATAGATACATCAGTAGTAGGATGCACTAGAAAACCCCAAGGTAAACTAATCATGTAAGGTCCACTGATGGTTTATTTTATTTTATTTTATTTATTTATTTATTTACTTACTTA
>NC_022024.1:23418329-23424463 GCF_000317375.1 Microtus ochrogaster | reverse complement strand
TGGCCTCGAACTCACAGAGATCCACCTGCCTCTGCCTCCCAAGTGCTGGGCTTCAAGGGCTTGCCACTGCCTGGCTCAGTGTCCACTGATCTTTGACAGTGATGATGCCCATAATACACACCAGGGAAAGACATTCTCTTCATCATATGTAATTCTTTAACACATGGATCTCCTTCTTACCTGAGAGACGTGCTTGATGTTCTGGTCACGTAACTCTTACTTACCTTCAACGTCCTGTGGTAGTATTTTTCCTTCAGCCCAGTAGCAAAATGCTATTTCACATTTCACTTATCACTCATTCAGCAAATACTTCGTGCCTAATGCACTGCTTTCTCTGTGTAGATGTTTCGTGTGTGTGTGTGTGTGTGTGTGTGGTGCTGAGCTCATGTACGCGCATCACAGGCCTGCAGGAGCAGGCAAAGGTCAGAAGTAGGCTTTGGGTCTCCTAGAACTGGAGGCACAGGTAGTTGTGAGCTGCCAGGTGGGTTCTGGAAAATCAAATCTGGGTCTTCTGCAAGGTCAGGAAGCATTCCAAATGGCTGAACGCTCTCTCCAGCCCTGAATTCATTTCCTTAAGAAGTTTTAATGAATTTAAACGTATGATTTGAAACTAACAGAAAACCCTATTGGTACTCAGTAGCATAATAAAAAGTGGTGAAAATGACCTGAATCTTTATTCTACAATTCTTACTTGGGCAATACGGTTGTCCGGCTCCACTGTTTCTTCCTATCACGGATCTAAAATGTTCACACCATCATCCATTGGTGTGAAGCTGCTTCGGAAAGCTTCCAATTGGGTGCAATTTGCATTTGATAAAACATATGTGGGAGTTAACAGGAAAACCACTTTCAAACCCCTCGTGCTGGTACATAATTTGTGAAAAACTATTTTGCCAAAAGCTAACTAGGAAACTTTCCTTAGCTAATGTATGTAGCTACTGTACCTCCGTAGGTAGTCTGTGAGCTTTGACCCCTTACCATTACATTGGTTTAAGATAAATGAATTGAAATTTGTGTGGCATAATTTCTTTATTCAGAATGCAACTAGAATACCTTTGAATACTTTGTAGGATTAGTGGCCAGACTACAATGAGTTAATAAATGTGATATTTTAGGCATAATGCCTAATACATGCCAAGTGTTTAATGACTATAACAACTAAGAACGTGGTTTGCCTAAACCCAGGTAGAAATAAGCGGATCCACTTTTTCATTCACAAACCATAGAATAGGATAGGTAGACTAACGCTTCTGCTAAACAAAAGGTTTTTAGAATGTTTCAAAATGTATTGTCAGACAGTGAGAAATTTCTGGAGACAAAGAAGTAAAATTATAAACAGTTGGGAGTACAGAAATGTTTTCAATTTTTATTTTTTAATTTTAATTAAATAATTTGTTTGTTTGTTTTGATTTTTCGAGACAGGGTTTCTCTGTTTAACAGCCAGAGCTGTCCTGGAACTAGCTCTGTAGACCAGGCTGGCCTCGAACTCACAAAGATCTGCTTGTTCCTGCCTCTACGAGTACTGGGATTAAAGGTGTGCCCCACCACCGCCTGGCTTCTTTTTGTTTTTAATGTTGGAAGCATTGATCTGGAAGATAGTTTTGAACTGATGTAAGGAAAGAAACAGGAAGAGAAGTAAATCACGGAGTTCAGTATTGCTCCCCTTTGAAAGACAAGGAGTAGATCTTGAACCCTTGTACAGCCAGTGGAATACACAGATTCATGGAAGCAACTTCTGGAGTGGTTCTGCTCCTATCAGCCCACATGACGGACAGTTCCTCCCTGTGACTAATAGCCAAACTCACTTCAGCTGGGCATGGAAGCCCCAGCTCAATGAAGCAGTCAGAGAAGGGATGGTCAGTCACCCCAAGACTTTCAGCTCATAACTCGCCCCATAAAAATACACATGCGTTTCACACTAACTTCACCTCAGCCTCGCCAAGGTGGTTGATCGAAATTCCTAGGAGAGATACAAGGGGAATATTTCTGGCCCGAGTAACTTCTTTGTCCCTGCAATTAATATCAAACTCACAACAGATACTCCAAGTCTAGCTTTCCACCACCCTAGAAGCGCAGGGCTGCAACCTAGTTGTTTGTCTTGTGTAGCCACACAGATTCTCATCTCCGAGGAATGCTGGATTTCTAGCCGTCACGCCTGTCACGGCTGCCTCAGATCATGGCTCCTTTACATACTCATAGGACTACTAAACGAGGCGCGCATTTATAAAATCTCAGCCGTGTGTTAGACCCATTTACTCAGCTCCCACACTGAGAGGTAGTCACTTTTCTCATAAAGATCAGGGCCAATTGCACCTGGCAGTATATACCCTTCCTGTGCTGGCCTTTCTACCGGCAGAGCATCAACAACCACCGAACACACACTTGTGGGGGGCAACAAAGGCATCTTCTCCAAACAGCAAGAAAGGCAGTTTCTTCAAGCAGCCCACTCGAGCAAAGGGGAAAGGAAGACACTTTTTTTCTTTCCGACTTCCATTTCTGAATTTATGTACTCAGTCTATTGGAAACACATCGGTGAGTTTTGGGTGCTCTTTTCAAAACTCGACTGTATTCTCGCCTCCCTGTAAGGGATGACTTATTGCCTAGCCAGATCTCGGCTGATAACATAACACATCTGCTCCTTCACGACAGACTACGTTTCAGCTAACAGAAACCACCTGTCCCAGGAGGCTGAGCATTCTTCCATTCCAAGAGGAAGGACCACTTTAGCCGGCAATTGGCTAGCAGCAGGAACCAAAGGGCAGCGACCTTGCTCAATACAGAACCGGCTGGTAGAATTGAGGCTGCAGATTTTTCCTGTGGAGTCTGATTGAAACTGATCCCTCACCACTGCTAATGCCACTCTGCTCTCCCTATGGGTTCTGCCTTCTTGGATTTTACATATAATATTGGTTTCTTTTCTGTTAACTTATCTTGCTTACCGTGATGTATCCTAGGTTCTTTACATCATAGCGAATGGCAGAATTTCTGTATAGTAGTCTGTATCAAATCATCACATCGCGCCCCATACATGCATATATGTGCCAGTCAAAATGAAACTAAACACAAAGAAGAAATAAGAAGTGATGCTCTATCTTCAGCTGGATTTAGAATGCAGCTGGCCTTTCTTGTCGCTGCTCTTGTCCTGCAGCCGCTGCTTTTCTGATAACCTTCCTCTGGCAAATCTTGAGCTGAAGTCTGCTTCAGACATGTCCTCTAGGGATGTGAGTCAAAGGCAGACCTCATCACTGCCAAGCCTAATTTCCATATATGAACAAGTGTGTCTTTAAGAGACTAAGTCATCTTTGGCAAAGCACAGGAAAAAAAAAAAAAAACAAGAAACAAAAAAAGCAACTACCACTTTGCACGGAGCACAAAGGAAAGTGTATGTGTGTAGGTGGATATAGAAAGTTATTTTATCTTGTTAAAAATTATTTAAAGGAGGTCAGCGGTGAGACCCCTTATCATTTGTCTAGTGCAGAATGGTCAGCCTTGAAAGCTCTCTCTCACACACACACACAGACACACAGAGTATATGTGTAACAAATATAATCAAAGATAAAGAGGCTACTAACTTGGAAAGGAGTGTGTGAGATTTTGGAGGGAGGAAAGGAAGGGGAGGAAATGATGAAATTCTATGTCAGTTGAAGAAATGAAAAAATATTCTTGAAAAAGTCAAGCACCTTAAGTAAAAAAAAATGATATTTTAAATCTTCTGACATACATAAACGTAAGGATGGAGCTTAACTACTACAGAGGAAAGAACAAAAGGAATTGGAGTTAGTGTGTTGGAGGTATTTGGTGTGGTGATGATGATTTACGTGAGCTTTGATCAGGTAAGAGTATATACTGTAGCCCCTGAAACAACTGAAAATAGTGCCAGGGGAAATAGGTGAAAGACGCTTTAGAAAAGTTGGAAAGAATCTGAGGGAGAATTGTTTGGATGACTGTCCAACTTGGTAAACATTCTAGACTGCCTTAGATGAGAATGGAAAGTCAAGCGCCTCAAGTGTATAAGTTAAAGCATAAGTATAAGTAAAGTATATAAGTTAAGGTATAAAGATGAAAAGAAGCCTCATTCTAGATCTGGGAAACTCAGTGCCGCTGTTCTGTTGATATGAGCTACTGTCAGCTGTAGATTATTGTAATGACGTGATTCTCAAAGTGCTGCTCTTCTAATTACAGAACTTCTACTGCAGAGATCTAATATGAGGACAAGCCTGCAGCTCTCCGTAGAGACTGGGACACTCTCGGAGCAATTGATGGGGTAATGAGCAAACCGATATCTGCGACTTCAAGAATGCAAACTATATTTGTCAAGAAAACACAGCCGCAGAGTAAAGGCAGAAGTGGTAGATGGAAGAATAGAATCCCAAACAAATGCCCTCTTCCATGCTGTAAACTGCTCTTTCCTGTAAGACAGCAATGTAGTTCAAGGGCAGAAGAATGTGCTTTTCTCGGCAAATGAAACGATTTAAGATTAAAAAAATTCAAGATGTATCAACAAACCTAATTATAAAACTAACACTGTAAACTAAAAAATACAGGTGAACATCTTTACAGTGCTGAGGTGGGTGCAAGTTTCTTAGACACAACAGATTCTTACTACAGCACCATAATAATGAGAGATATGCTATCAAAATTCAACCCATGCTCTAAGAAGACAATAACAAATTGAGTTTATGATTCACTTTATATGTACAGGTTACATTAAGAATTCCCTCTTAGTGGTAAAAATATAGGCGAGTTAAACATGTGTAAAAGTATTTTAAAAACTTATTAAAAGAAGGCATTGAATAAAAGATACTGGAATTTCTAAAACATATGAGAAGCTATTCAACACCATTAGTTTATAGGGAAACAAATGAATTAAACCATCAATGTAGCCATATATTTGATGTAATCAATTTAAAAAGAGGGAGATTTACTCTGAGCTCAGCTTTGGCCAGTTACTCATTGGCCTCTAGTGATCACAGAACATTATAGAGAGAGCACACAGAGGTAAAGAGTTCACTCCGTGGGAGGCCGAAAAGCAAAATGGGACAGGATACCTCCTTCGAAGGAGTGGCTTGACCCTTCCTTCTTGTACGTCCCACTTCCAAAGAATGGCAGCAACCCTTCCTAACATGTCAGGAACCAAGACTTCAATACTGTAGGCTTTGGAGAATATTCAGGATTCAAACTGTGAGAAAGCTACCGGAAGACTAAAACATGCTTAATATTGAGTATGTGGAGGAAGAGTTCCTTCATCTCTCATCAGTGACGGTGTAAACCGGAAGTTGCTTATAGACTCAACCATTTTATATATATAATATGAATGAAACAATGTATTCATCAAAACATATATGCAACAATTAATTCCTAGTGGTTAAAAAAGACAGTCTGCTTGTTCTCCAGGGCAAGGCTGGATGTATTGTGATCCGTTGAGAACCTGAAACACCTGCCCAGTCATGTCCAAACTTGCCTCGACTTCCAGTGCCAGGGCAGCAGAGACAGCAAGGAACTGTAACCAATTCAAGGGCGGCCTGGTCTAACAGAGGAAGTCCCAGGCCAGCCAGGACGACATCCTAAGACCATTTAGATGGGGCTTTAGAAGGAGGCAAAAAGTGAAGTTAAAGGTTTCGAAGCCAGAGTGTTTTTCTGGTTCAGAGGAGACAGAATGTTAAAAAGTGTCTTAGGGAATTTCTGGGGGTGATGGAAACGATCATTATGTTCCAGTACATTAACTGGAACTTGTCAGTTGATTGTACAATATAAACGTATGCATTTTGTTACATACAAAGTGTGACTCCAATAGATCTTTAAAAGCATACCGAAGCTCACCCTAGTAGTGCACACCTGTAATTGTAATTCTTAGAGGCAAAAGCAGGCAGATGAGGAGCGAAGGTCACCTTCAGCTCCATAGTGAGTTTGAGACAAGCTTTGGCTACGTGAGACCCCTTCTCAAACAATAAATTCTTTTTCAAATTAAGAATAATCTTTTTTTTCCAAAAACAAACACACAAAAAAAGAAACAACAGTATTAATAGGATGATACTTGCTGGTTGTCGATAGTGGGCTGACCTGTTGAGGTTTTTGTTTTATTTTGTTTTCTAGTTTTGTTTGGTTGTCTACTTAACAGCAGCTAGATATATCTG
>NC_022024.1:23404499-23417829 GCF_000317375.1 Microtus ochrogaster | reverse complement strand
TGCTGTTTTATGACCGCAGCAGAAACTCGAAGACAGAGAAATTGGTAGTAGGTCATGGGATATTGCTGCGACAGGTCAAACTGTGCTGTGGGGAAAATTGTGAAAGGGCTTTGGAACTTTGGACTAGAAAAAGCTATTGAGCATTCGAAGCATAATGAGCTGTTGTGGGAATCTAAAAGATAATGCCTAGAAAAGCACAGCTGATGGAGAGAGGCCTGTCTTGTGAAGTTTTAGAGGGAGGTTTGAGAGCAAGGGTTGCTTGCTATTTCGAGTTAAGAGTCTGTGGTTTTGATCAACTGGAGTTGAAGAATTAGTGGTGATTATCAAGAGACCAGAACCACTATACTGAAATATTTGCTTTGCTGGGACAATTGGTACCCATCACACGGAGCTGTAGCATCACTTGTGATTCAGACCAGCATCCTTGAGGCAAAACCTTCTAAGAAGGGTTTCCTCGGATCCCACAGGAATTGTGGTCCAGCAGGGGCTAAGGTTGTGCTGGATGCTGAACTTGGTAATGTGAGTCTCATAGATGGTGGTTGGTTTGAAGAGCAGTCAAGACTTGCCAGTGGGAAAGGCCAGGAGAGGCCATTGGTGAAGCTAAAGCCATTGTTGCAGTGGAAGGCCAGGATTCAAAGAGAAAGCTGAGGCTTGGCACCATGTGGCAGGGGCAGAGTCCCCAAGAGGCTCTGGGTGAGGGTGCTGCCCATATACTGTACAGTCAGCCTTAGCGTACTAGATGGACAAGTTGTGTGTGCCGTGAAGAGAAGAGCCAGAGAAGTCATGGCGCTCAAAGAGCCTTTTGGATCAGAAGCTGGTCTTTGGTTTCCTATGATTTGAATGTAACCGTGTCTTGGTTCTTCCCTCCTGGAAAAAGAAAGCATTTAACCCGTTTTTGCTTGTTCCTTTGATGCTGTACGCATCCACATTTGAAAGACTGGGTCTGTTTGAAAGGTCTGTTTGAACTTTGAAAGAGCTGCTGAATGTTTTAAAAAGAGTGAACTTTTAGAAGTGTTTGCATTTCTAGCCTGTGGCACTTTTATAGTTATTTATGTTTTCTATTGTGATGTTGGTATCAATATGCCATCTTGGGGATTAGCAAGAAAGAAATGCTACAGTTCAATACTGATGTGCTTGTGTGCCGGTAGACAAGGTGTCAATTTTCCTAGAGGGTTCTATATATCCACTTGACACAAGTTATCCACGAAGAGGAGCCTTAACTGAGGAAACGCCTCCATCAGATTGCCTGTAGGTAAATCTATCGTGCATTTTCTTGGGCAGATTGATGCTGGAGCATGTCCTCCGTTGTGTTCGATGCCACCCCTGAGAAGATGGTACTAGGTTAAATAAGAAAGGTTGAGCAAACCGAGAGTAACCCATAAGCCATTAAGCGGTGTTCTTCCATGACTTCTGCTTCAGTTCTTCTCCCAAGGTTCATGCCTTAAGTTCTTGCCCCGAGTTTCTTCAATGATGAGATGTGACCTGAGATCTGTAAGATGGAAATAAACTCTTTCCTCCCAAAGTTGGGTTTTCTGTTTGTTTGTTTTGGTTTTGGTTTTTCGAGACAGGGTTTCTCTGTAGCTTTGGAGCCTGTCCTGGAACTAGCTCTTGTAGACCAGGCTGGCCTCGAACTCACAGAGATCCGCCTGTGCCTCTCGAGTGCTGGGATTAAAGGCGTGCGCCACCATGGCCCAGCTCCAAAGTTGCTTTTGGTCATGGTATTTTATCACAGCAATGGAAACCTAAGACAAGAATCAAACACTATGATAAACGCGTGTTAATCAATGTCATTGTTGGGACTGGAAAGGTGGCTCAGTGGTTAAGAGCACTGGCTACTCTCCCAAAGGACCCAGGTTCAATTCCCAGGATCCACATGGCAGCTGCCTGTAACTCCAGTTTTAGGGGACCTGACCCCCTCACACAGACTTACATGCAGGCAAAACACCAATGCACATAAAATAAAAACAATTCATAAATAAGTAAATAAATCTTACCCAAATTAAAAAAAAATCCTCAAAGCAAACTGATATCACTGTCTTCGGCATTATTATGATCCTGAATATTATAGGAATTTGAAGCCCAGAATGTTGCATTCACACGCTCCATCGCTCACGGGTGGAGACTCATGGAGCCAGGTTATTAATGCAGGCATTTCTCCCAATTCCCTGCATCTCCCAATTGCCTGGTCTCCCAATGCTTCCCGTGCAGCCTCTGAATTCCTCAAGGCAATCAACGACCAACTGACGGAAAGATAAGGAGTTAATTTTTTCCTTAGGAATATTAGGTTCTCCAGAGTAGAAAAACTTCTGAAAGTAACACTAGAACCAGCTCAGCATGTGGGAATTCAAAGGAATTTCTCTAGGCATCTGGATGGCAGGGATTTACGGCAGGTAGGGCTGCTCCAGGTGCTCCCGCCAGACTGCCAGATTCTCAGAGCTGGCAACCTTTGCAGCAGCTGGCTGATTGGGTCTGAGCGATATCACTGTGTGGTCTGCTGAAATATTTGGGATGTTTTCTATTCTCCCTTTCACTCCTAGGTTTCCCACAAGGAAGTGCAGGTGTGCCTTGTTGCCAGCTGTTGGCAACAAGGTATCCTTTATCATCTTTCTCTTGCCCGTCCCCCGAAGGATGCTGGAACAGAACAGGTTACAGGCCTGTGTTGGGTTTCTGAGTAGACCGCATATCAATATTTGCAACTGAACGGCAGGCATTTTGCCATCTCCCTATGGTATCTTTGCTGATTTGACAGCAAACAAGTTGGAACATACACCAGAATCTTATTAAACAAATCTATGCTATAATCTATAGATTATACCTTCACCAAGATGCTTTATAAGAATTGGATTTCATGACACATAATTAGGTTTAATGAAATCTCTGTAATGCTTTATAATCAACCAATGGGTTCTTATTTTGCTGTCCATTCAACATTGACCAATGATTTTCATACCACTCGATCAGAGGCTAAGAAAGGCTACTTCCTTATAAATCTTTTCTAGTTGTTTTTTTTTTTTCATTTTCAAAACTTAATTTACTATTATGTGCATGACTGGAGTTCCAGAAAATTCATCAGTCAGCCCCAGAAAGTAGCTGGCAAAGCGGGCTGTTCAGTTGCTTCATGTTCAGGTTCTTCCAAGAATGATTTTAGCCCATTGTTTCCCCCCCAAAAAACACCTTCATCCAAATCAACCGAACTCACTTCAAAAGCAGGCTAGTGGATTACATTTCTGAGACCCCCTTACTCCTAAGGTCAGCTGAAGGTCCCAGCTAAAGGTCTAACCATCATTCCAGGTGGCATTCATTTACTTTTATATTTATTTAGCAACTTCTGTTTGCTTGACAGGGAAGGGGGAAAAATGGCCACCTAACATGTTATCTATTTAAAAAAAAAAAAGGCAGTTCCTAGAATGAATGGAGAATTCAACCTCAGCCAGAAAAAGAGACTTTTCACATGGGCACAGCAGCTACTGTCTGCAAAAGGCTGCTTGCCGGCTTACAACCTATAGCACACTATGCTATTATCTCCAGCTTCACAAAGAGGCTCTCAGACCTGCTACATGAAAGATGCTGTTATAAGCCACACAAATGCTACATGAACGAACGCAAATGTGAAGGGAGAATTTAATACCTGCAGATATAAAACCTCAAGTTTGTTTTTTTTAAAGCTCCCTTTGATCTGGAGAAGAAAAGAGAGATTTAATCAGTCCTTTGGAGGAGTTAGCCCATGCTGGACTGTGCCGCCTCGTTTTAGTTCAAAGCGGGCAAGGGTAGTTTTCTTTTCAACTGAGTTGGAGAGGGGCAGGAATGGACACAAACGAGCAGCTACCCTTGATTTCCACGGATCAAATGATGGTGCCTGCAAAAGGCATGTCTGTGTTGAAGAATTTGAACAGCCTGTACTCCATGGAAACGTAAAAGTAGCTGAATTGTAGCTTCTTGATTTGTTTTATACTTTTTTCACGAAGTTGCGCACGGACGGGTGAACCAATAAATCACCTAAACTAATTTGCTTGAGCATGCTTTACGTACTTCCTGTTCCTTGAATGACTTTCCTCCAGCCGCCAGGATTGCCAGAGCATTACAAATGAGCTTTTCCTACTGCTGAACTCTGGCTGGCCTCAGTCCACCTGACAGGCTCAAGAACAAGGAAACGGACCCTGGAAGCAGGTGGCTTCGAGCAAGATTCCTTGTGTCAGGAGCCGTGTGGGCCACTGGTCTCTCTGCGTGGCTGCAGGCCAGTGTGCTGCTTTTGCTTCCAGGCCCCTGTCATCATTCACGGCTGCCTCTCCATCATTTTCCTCTCCTAGTCTTTGTTCTGAGTTCAGCCAGACAGCCGTGCTCAGAGTAGTTCCTTGGAACTATGGTGAAGACTGGAAAGGAAGCAAATTCGTTTTATTTTTGTCGCAAAAGCAAGCTCGTTTATACCTATTTAATAAGACTTCCAACCTCGGTTCACGCGGCAAGCGCTCTGGGGTGGTTTAAAAGAAAATAGCCCCCTAAAGGGTTTGGCGCTCTTAGGAGGTGTGGCTTTGTTGAGGTAGGTGTGGTCTTGTTGGAGGAAGTGTGTCATTGTGGAGGCGGGCTTTGGGGGGGCTTTCTTTTGCTCAAGTTTTGGCTTGAGAGTCAGTTTGACTTCCTGTTTCCTTCCGGCAAGATGTAACACTCTCAGCTCCAGAACCATGTGTGCCTGCAAGCCACCATGTTCCTCACCATGACAATAATGGACTGAACCTCTGAAACTATAAGCCAGTCATCCCAATTAAAAGAGTTGTCGTTGCAATAAAAACCCAAGACATACTCTTAAGAGCTGAAGCTTGTATTCAGATTGAGCACTAGCCTCTGAATGCTCTTAGTTATTTGATTATCCATTCCAAATCATATTGCAGGCTCATTTCTAGCTTAAGAACTTGATTAGATATTTGGGTTCAACCTTGAGTAGTTTTAAGCAATGTTGTAGAAATTAATGGGCATTTTGGACAGGTTCTAACAAATATTAGAACAATTCTGGATAGTACACTTAACTGGTAAAGGTTTTCAAATATTGTTTAGTCAATATCACTTACCCGTTTCCTCTGATTCATCAAGGTGATTTTTCCCACTCCCCTTTCTCACTGTGGCTAAGAAGGGAATTTGATTCTAACTCATGGTTTCAGGAGTTTCAATCCAGGGCTGACTGAAGCCTCTCCATTGGGCTCGGAGCAAGGCAGAACATTAATGTCTCGGGAGCATTTGATGGAGGCTGCCTACCAGGAGATAGATGAGACAAGAAGGGGCCGGTGGGTCCTTCCCCTGCACGGGGCACGCACACCACTGATTGTGTAGAGTTCAGAGGACTACTTTCAGGAGTTAGCATTCTACCATCTGGGTCCCAAGAATTAACCCCAGGATGTCAGGTTTGCTGATAAGTTCTTTTACACATGGAGTCATGTCACTGGCCTTCTATTCGTTATTGTATAAATAATATTCTAAATAATATTCCACTGGATAATTTAACTTTCCTCTTCTTGAGTGTTGAAGTTAGTACCATGTTTCTAACGTTCTTGACAACCTCTCAGATCAATGAATTCAATAAAAATGATCTTCCTAGACAACACGAGTAAGGCATGGTTACTGCTTTCTGTTTCCTTTTAAACTCTCCTACGAAAACCAATCATTGTGTGTGTGTGTGTGTGTGTGTGTGTGTGTGTTCTTTGAGAACTGAATACAATGTGTTTTAAGCATTTTCCCCCTCCTCCTCCTCTATTTAGCAAGTCTATCTCTGTACCTCCAGCTCCCAAATAATGACATGGAGACTTATTATTAATTAGGAAAGCTTGGCCTTAGTTCAGGCTTGTCCCACTGGCTCTCGTAACTTAAATTAACTCATTTATTTTAATCTACGTTCTGTCACATGGCTTGTTACCCCATCTCCCCTTACTGCCCATGCTGCTTTCTCTGTGTCTGGCTGGTAACCCTGCCTTTCTTCCTCTCTGAGTCCTCCCTGTCACCAGAAATCCCGCCTAACTTCTTCCTGCCTAGCTAACGGCCATTTAGCCCTTTATTAAACCATTCCCAGTGACATATCTTCACACAGTGTAAGGGAATATTCTACAACACTGCTGGCTTTTCCTAGACCCAACCCATCCCCTAGCCACCCAGCTCTGTGTCCTTTTTTGTTCTTAACCTGTCAAACTGAATTTGTTCTGATATAATATTTTAAGACATGCGTCTTTCCCGCAGAGCGTGGTCAACTGGTCAGGGGCTACATTCTTACAGAAAATTAGCTCTTTATGGCCTAGAGACTATCCTTTACCTATAGCTCCTCCAGGCCTTCATGCCCAATATCCTTTCCATGCTAGGGTTTGGTCAGACTTGAGCGTTCTATCAAACCCATCCTGAGTTCTTCTGTGGAGCTGCCCTCCTCTCTCCAGGAGACACTGGTCCCTTGTGGTCACCTACCATCTTGTCGCTTACACTTTTCCCAGCCTAGCTTCTGAAATAGCTGAGCCTTAGGTAGAAGGCGTGACACATATGTTCCATTTAGAGCTGGGCGTTCCAGCGTCTCTTTTTCTTTGCTTTTTGGGCTCTGTGTTAATAGCTATGTATTGCAAACAGAAGCTTCTCCAATGAGTGTTGAGAGATGAATTAATCTATGGGTATAACAACAAGTAATTAAGAATCAATTTAAAACTGTGTCATTTTGTGTCAAAATAAAAGTAAGTTCTCCCTCGGGGCTTATGACCTGTCTAGCCATAGGTTCTTGGCCCGTGCCTCCTAAGGGTGTCATCTTGTGGATAAGACTTAAATCCAATCAGAAAGTTATTGTCTACACCTGTGATATTTGAGCCACCATTGCACCAGTAGACATGTCTTGCCAAGCCAGTTATTATTGTATCTCACAGGCTAACAATATTACAAAGGATAAGACTGATGGTTACGATTCTCTTCCAGTACTGTACACAGCACTTCCAGCATGATGAAAGCTAGCCAATAGGGATAAAGTGCCCAGGTGACTACACACTTGATTTCTTCTTGTTCTCTAGCTAACATATGAGGTCTCTAAAGCAATAGTACAGTTATGGGAAGCAACCCAAACCATGGTAAAGGCATGTAATATTGGGGCAGGGTCTGTGGACCTCACTAATCAGGAGACATAATCCATGTCTGACACTGTGGGGTGTTTTTTTTTTTTTTGTTACCCTGTGGTGTCTCGTTAGGGGCATTGTCACCCTGTTACAGATCAGCTCCACTTTTCATGTTTTATGTTTGAACGTTACCCTGAGTGTGATGCAGACGTAGAGTAGTTGATCAGATCATTCTTTAACAACCTCTCTCTCCATCTGTTTTTCCAAACTCTCAAGGGAGTTTGTGTCTTTAAAGCTTGGGACAATATGTGTCCCAAGTAGGTATACATAAATATCCATTTAGTCATTAAGTCATATCTGCTCCTATGATCAGAATTTGGTTAAAGTGACAGTAACAAATACATATTTAAGTAACCATAGCTCAAAGATGAAAGAACCGCTATGTTTAAAACTCGAGATACACTTGTTCCCTCTTTTTATAGAACGAGTTAGTTTTACAAATAACTTATAACCACTAAACGGAATCTTCCTTGGCAGGATACCATATAGGTAAACACTTAACATTTTAAAGTAGGCCTTTGGCCTCACATTTATTTTTTCCTTTAGAAAATAAACTCTGCATGCCTGAGTTGCTGCATACTGCCTTTCTATTTTACTGCAGCGGTGTCTATAATTGTGAGAAACTTAACATGAAAAGCTGCCCTCTGTGTTTTCTGATGTTTGGTTGTGTGGAGGCAAACTTACCAAAATTTAGCCCTATTTATGACAACATTGTATAATGAGCTCCAATCGTGAAGAAAAAGAAAAAGAGGAAAAGGAAGGAAAAGAAGGAAGAGAGAGAGCGAGGGAGAGGGAGAGGGAGAGGGAGAGGGAGAGAGAGAGAGAGAGAGAGAGAGAAGCAAAAAGAGCAAGGAAGAGAGAAAGGAACGCTGCTGCAAGGAGAAAAAAAGTCCATGTTCATTTGGGATTGTGATAGAGGGGCTGGGTAGATGAGTCAGCAGATAAGAGCACCTGCTACTCTTGCAGAGGACCTGAGTTCAGTTGCCAGCAGCCATGTTGAGCATGGCACGAACACCTCTGATCCCAGCTCCAGGGAGCCCAGTATCCTTTTCTGGCCTCTGCGGACACCTGCAATCATATCCATAGGCACATGCATGTCCGCATTGTTCCAAATAAAATGAATAAAATAATAAACTCCTATTTTCAAAAAAGAGTTCCTTTGGAATTATGAAAAACTAACTTCACTATGTAAGGGGCTAGCATTAGTCAAATCCTTGCCAGACATTAGTGTTTATGCTTTCAATATTGTCCCATGTGGTTTTCCATCATGATGATGTTATTATTAAGATAAATACACTAGTTATACTGTACATTAAATATTGCTAGGGTACTGAGTACAAGTAATTCTTCATTGAGTATGAATTATGAGACTTATTAGGGATTATTAGAAACGCTTTTCTCTTCACTTTCCACCATAGCAAGTTTCCTATGTTCAGAGAATCTTCTCTGGTTAATTGGAAATCAGCGGTAGACAAGAAGGCCAAGTCTTTCGCAAGTTTTAATCACATCCTAAATTCGTGAGTATGAGCCATTGGCTCTTTCTTTACGGAAAACTAGAACTTCCTCTTTTAAAAAGTGAACCAGAATTAAGATTCTTCTGCCAGTGATTTATCACCTTGTAACACCAATCAACTGGACTCTAGTCTCATTTCTGAGGAAAAGTTGCTTGGCAGATGGTGAGTGAGTGAGTGACTCATACGACTTCCATGACTCAAGTTTTATTTGTTCTTTTGAAATGCTTTTTTATAATGAGTAGTATTCTTCACGAATAAAATTTAGTTGCTTTTTAAAGAAAAACAGCCTTTCTTTCAGGTAGCCATGAGACTTTCAATGATGTAAACTAATATTAGGTAAACATTAGTTTCTTCCTAAAGGCACTAATTTTTGAAGTTTTGTTGATCTATTCTTTAAGAGTTTTATTTTTTTATATAAGGCAACCCAGATCACCATAACTTCTCCCATACTCCTCCCTCCATTCCCTACCCAACCTCATATCATCTTCATTGTTGTTCTTTTTAACACCTCTCTGAGTCTAATTAGAGCTATTCAAATGCACATGGGTGTGGAGCCATGTATCACACAGCATGGACAAACAACCTATGGGTACCACACCTCTGAGGAAACTGACTGTCCTTCCCCAGAAACTGCTGACTGCCTAAAGCTCTAAGCTGGGATGGGACTTTATGAGCCCCTCCCCATCCACACCGGAAGGTTGAATGGTTTGATCTTGTGCTGGTCTTATGCTGAGAGCCAGATTATTGGGAGTTTGTGAGCATGCTAGCCCTGTCTTGTCCCCAGACTGTGCTTTGCAGCGTTCTCCCCAACATCTGGCTGTTATGGTCTTTCCACCCTCTCTTCCACAGTTAATACCGTGAGGCATGGGGGAAGGAGTATTATATGATAGGTTTTTGTACCCCGATATTAGGTTTCTCCACCGACGCTGTAGAATACCCTGTCGGAAAGCATCCAACACTGATGGGGAAACTCTTATCAACCAATCACATCTAGTTAGAATGTGGCTACTTCTTGATATGGCATTGATTGAGTGGACTGAGAGCATGAAACCCAGTCACTTCGAGTTCTCCTACACCACTGCCTTACTGTGTCCCAAAGTCCTGGGCATTCATGCAGGTCCAAGTACATACAGCCTGAAGGTGGAACGTCCTTGGCATTGCCCTGGGGTTCCATTAACAATGAACCAAAACAGAGTCTCTGGAATGGAATCTCTGCTCTACATGGACTGTAGAGGCTTTTCTTACAACATAATATTGGAAATGCAAGGCTAAGCGCATTAGAAGATCTTGAAAATACTAACTAAAGCACGCATGAGCTTACTTGATCTGCAAACCGCACTATATGACATATATGCAAGTGTCATCTTGCTAATTCAAACTGCAGGTGCTGCTGTGGCACGGATTTGGTCTGCCCTTGCAAAATTCACCTGAAAATTCAGCCCTCATTTAACAGTGTTGGCCAGGCTAAAAGACATTTAAGTAGTGGTTAAGCTGTTTAAGATAGATTAATGACATTTCCTCAAGACTGAGTTAATTATCATAATGGTGAGCCAATTGTCATCGCTAGGCTAGGACTGGAGCAGTTCTCCATGGCGAACAGTTGTGAAGTGAGCCTGCTACTTCTTCAGGGGTGGGGGGTGGGGGGGACAGTTTTGTCCTCTCTGCCTGTATTCTACTTTTTCTGCTTCTGCTTCTCTGCCAGAAGTGAAAGTGTCATGAGGCCCTTCCTGGATGCCACCGCATGGTCTGGGTCGTGGACTTCCAGCCTCCGTCCCATGAACTATGAACCTCTGTTCTTCCTAAATCATCCAGTCTCGTGTATTCTGCTGCAACAGAAAAATGGACTCCGATAATGATGCTCTGAAATCAAATAGCTGAAAGCAAGTTCCCGCTCTTTCATAGGAATGTTGTCCTTAAAACTCTTCTCATCGGAACAGTATTGCCAGAAAGAGTTCAACAAGAACACCTCCTAACTAAGGTTGGATGGCTTGCGTGTTTAATCATCATTTGGGTAGAGGAAGTACTAGGGCGATCTAATTGAAAGGCGAGTTACAGAAGAAAAGCTGGAAATCTTAACCAGCTAGTTCCCCTATCTTATACCTTAAGAGCCCTCACTCTTCTTCCTTTGCTCATTCGCATGCAAAGTGCAAATCCTCCAGGAATAATTATCACCTCCTTTTATTTATAGGAAACCTGCAACTTTGTGAATGGGGGAGCTGCATCTGCTCTGCCAGTTTTCTATACATATAATACTAATTATTGCTAAGACCACGGGCGACGTTTGGAAAATAGCTATGGGTAATTAGTAGGGGCGTCACTCACATCCTGCAAATGCAGAGGAAACTATATGATAAAAAAAACTATAATCATGGTGTCTTTGCTGGATTCAACCCATAATTTCTAATGTCAGAATTCTATATTCACGTGGTTCCAGATAGCATTCGTTTTGTCGAACCGCATACATTAAAAGCTAGTGTGCCTGAATAAATGAGCAAAGGCACGCAGTGACTAACTTCAAGCTATTTCCTCTATTTAAGGGAGTAGTACTCAAGCTAAACTATGAGTTGGTGCTTTTGGAATGTAAATAGAACCTTCTCTAAAACATTTGAAGGCTTCAGAAGCCCGCATACCATCTTTCAAGCTAGAATCCTGGATTTTCTTGTTGATCTCACTGTGACTCTAAGGACAGGAACTTAGACACCTTAGTTCCCCTGTCCTTACTCAGGCTAGTCACTGGGGTTTTGGTGAAAGCAAAATGTGAGCGAGCTTGCTTATCCTTTCTAACGAAGAAGACCAAGTAAATGTTCACATTGAAGTTTGCTGGATGAACGTTCATATTAATGTTTCCCTCACTGGGAAATGGCTCAGTCAGTGAAGTGCTTGTCACATAAACAGGAAGCCCTGAGTTCTAGCCCCACACCCACCTAAGAAGCCAGACACAGTGGTGCGAGTCTATAGTCCCAGCATTGGGGAGGCTAATGCCGGTGGATCCCTGGACATTGCTGGCCGGGATTGCTGATCTAAATCAGTACCTCCAGGTTCAGTGAGAGACCCAGTTTCAAAAAAACAAGGTGAGCAGTGAATGAGGACACTAAACACCAACACACTGGCACGCACACGCACACACACATACAAACACATAGAGACTTGTAACACAGAGATAATATTGACTGAATGCGTACAAAAGGAATGTTCATTGAACATCTAGTTCTTTTTCAGTCTCTGTGAATTCTTATTAAAACGAATGGGCTCGCTCAGACTGCCGGCTGGTATCGGTCATCTCTGCATGGAACCTTCCACTTAGTTATTAATCAGCCTTGTATGTTTCTGCTCTTTCTTCTGCGTCATTCATTCACTAGATGAGTTCCAGTGTATTCTCCTCGCCGGGAACAGCTCCTCTTACAGAGAAAGGAGCGGGGAAGAGGGAGTGCGATGTGCAAGTTAATGAATCAAAATGTGTCCGGGGTGGGGGGGGAGGTTATTTGTTTGTTTATGCCTCAAGATTCCAAGTGAATTATGGGTAAGATAGCCATGATTAAATTACAACAAACTCTAAACTACCGCAGCTCTCCCATGATGTAACTTGTCCATCAGGATGGTGTAGAGGCATTGGCAGTTTCTGCGTGGCATCCTGATTCACCAAAGAGAAACACTATCTACCACCAGCGCTTGTAGGTCCACATAGTCTAACATGTAGCAAGTGTTTGCTATGTGCCAAATACTATGGCAGGAATACGAAGAACTAGTTATTAAAACATGTTTGCATGGGCTATGATAAGTCAAGAGGACTAACTGGACACGATTCTACTAGTATGTAAACTGCATAGAAGAAGAAGCCAGATTCTCCAAAACCAGGAACAATTTATCGTTGTCTATGTTTAAAAACAGGCTCTCTGAAATAATCATGATGGTGACCTTAGTCAGGCTAGTGATTGGTTTTGTTGTTTTGAAAAATTATAAATGTTTAAAATATGAAATTTAAGCCCCAGGACTTTTATTGACTAATCTCATGTTTTTAAATATTTGAGGGTTTTGTTATGAATGTATAATACAAAATCACAGCTAACTTATATAGAGGACTTGCTATATACTGTGCATTATTGAAGTCGTTTAATGCTTATGAAATTATTCCATCTTTGCGTTATCTCTCTGGGTGGGAAATACTAATGCCCACTTTATAGATGCGGAAATTGAAGAACAGCAAAGTCAGTCACAAGCCTAACTAAGGTCACCATGTCTATGGAAGCATCCCACTCCTTAGACGAACTGCGTATCACAGCACTGCTGACCAGTCATTGCTTTTACTGTGTGCAGTGATGGGGCAGCAGAGATGTTGACTACGAAGATGGAAAGGGGGTATGGCTCAGTGGGTAGAGTGCTATGCAAGCTTAAGGATCTGAGTTGGACCCTTAGACTGTAGGTCAAAGGAGGCAGTAGCTACCTGGAGGCCTCACTCTTCTGTAGGTCCAGAGCTCCTACCGTGGGGAGTTGGGAGGTGGGAGCGGAAGAATTCCCAGAAGGTGTGGGCCAGCTGCCTGGCATATGGAGTAATGAACAACAATGAAACCCTGCCTCAAACAGGGTGAAAAGAAAGGGCTGACGCATATTTATGTCTTTAGCGCTGAACATGTGCACGATAGAGACAGAGACAGAGACAGAGAGAGAGAGACATAGAGACATAGAGTAAGGGAG
>NC_022024.1:23401894-23404350 GCF_000317375.1 Microtus ochrogaster | reverse complement strand
TAAAGGTGTTTCCTATTTTTCTGGACATGAGATAAGTTCATACACATCTTCCCATCTAGTGCTCACAGAAGTCCTGGAAAACAGAACCCTGTGTATGGGCTCATTGGCACATGTCACCTGGGTGCTCAGAAATCATGGGATTTCTCCCAGTTCTCCCAGTTATTTTTCGTTTTGTTTTGTTTTTTGTTTTTGTGAGACAGGGTTTCTCTGTAACTTTGGACCTGTCCTGGAACTAGCTCTTGTAGACCAAGCTGACCTCGAACTCACAGAGATCCGCCTGCCTCTGCCTCTTGAGTGCTGGGATTAAAGGCGTCCACCACCGCCCAGCCAGTTCTCCTAGTTTTGAACTGTTGACTCAGACCTCCACTTTGCCAAGTCCTCTGCTGTTGATAGCCTACAACTGTGCTTCCTTTGTAAGTGACATTTCTGTATGTAGTTTGAAAAACAACACTAAACCAGAAATATTAACTGTGATGCAATGCAGGGGACCATGTAACAGAATCTGTTACCACACCACATACTAGGGACATAATGTTTGATATTCGAGCTCTTCAAGATAGTGAAGCCAGTTGTGCTGGGCATCTCAGGCATTAATTGATGAATGTTTTTAGGTGTCTGCATTTTTATCAGAATCCGATACAGTGTTTTACCCCGGGCTTGTCAGAGTGTAATCTGTCAAACAGATCATTGTCTGAGCACAATGAAAACTGACGTCAACAACATGAGTGGTTCTGACGGTCGGGTCTAACCACTGCTCACCACACCCGCTGGCAGTCCTCCTTAAAACCACAAGAAGACAATGGAGTGGCTTGTGTGGAGAGAATATTTAAAAATAAACTGCCAGTTCTTGCCAAGATGTGGCAAGAGACAGAGTCCTGATACAAAGCTAATGGATAAAAATACCTAAGCTTATATAAGGGGCTATGTTTCATTCTTGTTTTGATCAGGGGGACCTTTTTTGCTTTGTTTTTTTGTTTTTTATTTTATTTTTCTCCATGCTTCTAATAGTTTTGCCTCTTTTCTCATTACTGTATAGAAACCACTATTCTCAGTGAAAAAAGCTTTGAGTATATAAACCAGGAGCCATAAGCAGGTGAATTTGAATTTTATCTGCTCATTGTTACTATAACCAATGAGAACAAAAATGTTGGTTTTAATTTTACTCTTGGGATTAAATGAGATGCCATAGTTCTTTATACAGTTGCTCATTCATATTTTCTTTGTATTAGGGTCTGTTCTAAAACACACTAGCCTAAAACACACCCGCAAACAAAATAGGCCATGTCCACAGCTCATCCACTTAAATAAGTCCTAGAAATAAGAACACTCCTATCATAATTCATGATACCACTGTTTTTTTTCCAGTTCTCTTCATCATTTCTTCTGAAGATATTGGTTCATAGTCATATAAGGCATGTGGGGTTATAATCCGGATGAACTGATACAAGCCACGATCTATGGTCCTTGGTAAACGTTCTATTGCAAACAAAAGTGGCAGTTGAAAATGTGTTTAAGACGAGTCCCCCTGCACCAAATGACTGCTTATTCATCTATATTTGCAGATGTCTGGGGTGGGAGGAGCAAAAATCACCGACAAATGAACCGCACAATGATGCAATCAGTCCTGACGCCTGATTAGCCTGCCCCTCCACATGAGCTAAAAGTAACCTACTTGAAGAAAATGATAATTAGTCAATAATTGTTATCAATTTAGCACACTTACTCCTTTATGTGAATAGGAATGGGGCTACTTCTAGGAATCTGTGACTCTATTGCAAACTCAAAATGTATTCATTTACACCCTGTTGGGGGAAAGGAAAAGAAAAGGAATGGGATTCTGTGGATGTTACAAAGAAATAAAATCTAGAATTCCACAGCTACTTGCAGATATGAAGAACAGAAAATTATTTAAAACTCATGAAAATACCAAGTGTCCTGGGCCTTGTTCTATGGTAGGTTTGTTTCTATTTCTGCAAGGAAATACAAAGGCAAGCATAAGAATTCTGTATTTCATGTATTGCATGCATGGTTGAAGCTGTATTACTGAAAACAGGTGAAGAAATTTACAAGCTTAATTGCAATGCAAGGACCTGAGACAGACCTGCTGTCGATCTAGAAATAATAAGCAAAGCATTAGAAACAGCATCTGTAATAATGGCTCGCTCATATTAACTGAATTAAAATGTGATGAATATGGTAATCCTAAAACCGGTCTTAAGTGATGCAATTAACGATGTACATAATTAGGACCATTATTAAAGAAAACATCACAAAACTAGAATCAATTTTATGTTAAATGATTAGAGTGTCCTGTAGCTAGATGTAAACCCAGAAACTAAAGCAAGTCAAAGAAGTAGGACCAAAGCAAGGGATCAAAAAACTGTCAGGGGCTCTTTTCCATCTTCCTCTCAGAGAGGCACTTTCGCTTCTGCCTCTCTCCCCACTTCTCTGCTTCC
>NC_022024.1:23388036-23401733 GCF_000317375.1 Microtus ochrogaster | reverse complement strand
AAACCCTGGAGATGACAGTTCAGTAGCTGGCTTAGTAAGCAATGGATCTGGTTTGAGCAGGGGAGTGGCACTCCTGAGTCAGTGGGTCCACAGATAATTCATTAATGAAATACTTACTGTGTTGATTGATTTTATATTACTACACTTATAGTATAATCCTTAGAGTCATTTAATAAAAGATCAAAAGAAGATAAATAATTGGAAACAAAATACAATAACTAAATCCATGGTAAATAAAAGTATCGAAACTGGGAACTGGGGTCTTGGCTCAGTGGATAAGAGTACTTGCTATGATAACCTGCATTCATTCATTCTTCATTCAAACCTGCAGCCCTCGTGTAAAAGCTGGCCATAATGACTCTTGCCAGCAATCCTAAGACTAAGGGAAGGAGACAGGTGGATCCTGAAGGTGGTAAACTTCAGATTCAACGAGAGTCCTCACCTTGAAAAAAAGAAAGGAATAGAAGAAAACACCCATCAACCCCCTCTGGCCTCTTCACGTTTACACATACGTACACACACTTTTTTAAGTACCGGAAGGCAAGGAAGTCATAGTCTGTGCTGTCTAGTTTTATGTCAACTTAATATAAGCTAGTCATCAGAGACATGGGATAGCCTCAATTGAGGAAATGCTTCCATAAGATTAGGCCAGGCTGTAGGCCTGTAGTTAATGATTTAGGTGTGAGAGACCAGCTACCTCTGAGTGAAGCCACCCTTGGGCTGGTAGTCTTGGGTTCCTTAAAAAACTAGGCTGAGAAAGTAATGAAGAGCAAGAGACCAAGCAAGAGGGAAGCAAGCCAGTAAGCAGCAGCCCTTCATGGCGTCTGCATCAGCCCCTGCCTCTAGGTTCCTGCCCTGCTTTTACTGACTTCTTCCATGGGTGAACCATGATGTGGAAGTGTAAGCCTTTCTTCCCCAGTTAGCTTTTGGTCACGGATTCATCACAGCAATAGAAATAACCTAACTAAGACATACTCCAGAAGGAGAGTAATCATCTGTCCTTAGAACTTCAAACCCTGTAGACTGTCTACCTTTGCCAGTTTTGATACCACATACATTGAAAAGTTTCCTTTTTGCTATGGAACAATCTTTGTACAGTGTGAAGATATGATAATCTCATTGTTAATAAAGATCTGATTGGCTGGTAGCTAGGAAGGAGTTTTGAAGCAGAGGGAATGCTGGGAAGAAGAAGGGCAGAATCTCAGGAGACACCATGGAATGCAGAACTAGCAGGATGTACGTGAGGTAAATGATCCTCAGGGCAACACAGAGAGGAATAGAAATGGGTTCATTTACAATGTAAGAGGTAGCTAGTAATGAGCCTGAGCTATCGACTGAGTGTGTATAATTAATATTAAGCATTAAGCCTCTTTGTGGTTATTGGGGAGCGGGCTGATGGGATAGCAAAGTCTGCCCACACCATTTTCTGCCTCTGACTCCGTTGCTTTTGTTCTGGCTTTCTCATGTGCTACAGCCGATGTGCCAGTGTGGCTGTATGCATCAGCCTTAGCTTTCCTTTTTAAAGGATGATGTTTTGGAGTCAGAGGCAAAATAGATGCAGATGGAATCCCATCCTGGATGGGGGAGGGGCTATGAAATCCCACTTCTCCCTGACGGAAAACTGACAATGAATGATTGATAAAGGAGGAGATACTATTTTCTTCAGTGACACAACCACTGGTAAGTTGCCCTTACACACAAATTAATTAATTAATAATTAACGTTAATGATTGTAATTAAAACTGAATAGGTCACAGCATAGCCAGCATTTATTTTTAGTACCCGAAATATTTCATCTCAGTGGATACTTATATGATTATGATGATCTCAACCGATCAGCCGGTTGGAATTAATGTTTGCAATCCTAGAAGAGGGTTTATCAAACTCCTCCCTCAAGGCTCTGAGATCTATGCAGTAGAGGAGGCAGAAAGATTGTAAGAGCCCGAGGTGAGGGAAGACTCCAAGGTAACAGCAGTGTCTTGCAGACACAGCTGTATTGCTGCACATATGAACACACAGACACTTGGTAGCATGAACAAGACCTGCATGGGTTCAAGCCAGGCAGGGTCTCAGCATTGATAGGGGAAGTAGACATAGGATCCCACCCCAACCCAGAAGCTTCCTGGAGATGACACCCATTGGCAAAAGGAAAATTAGTTTTTTGAAAGGAGTGTCACTGGGTATATTAGCCACATTCCAGGAGTAGTTGGCCAACACAAAAGGAACACCATGTTTTTTGTGGTAGATTTTTTGTTTCATTTGGGTTTGTTTTGACATTTTATTTTTGTCTTATTGGTTTTTCATTGGTTTTGATTTTTTTTTTTTTTTGTGGCCTTTAGAAAGAACATAATGTTTGCTGGGTAAGGAGGTAGAAAGGATCCGGGAGGAGTTTGGAGGAGGGGAAACATGATCAAAATACATCTTACCAAAAAATTGTAATAAAAAGGTAATGCTCCCATTATCTTCTAGTTTGGCTTGACTACCGCTTTAACATATGCCCCCCGCCCCAGTCTATTTTAACTCTCTTTGTTTAAGGCCCTGTGTAGCTTAAGTGAACTCTCAAGTGTCGGTGCCTAAAGGAAATGTGCTGTGGAGGTCAGTAATGAGCAATACAATGTGCTCCAGGGACTGCTCACTGTTCGACTGTTGGATTAGCTGTAGGTGTAAAAACATCGAAAGTGACATAGACTGAACTACTTGAATCAGACGATCGAAGAAATAGTCCTCCATTTAATAGATTTATTCACAGAGTATGGAAGGGTACTTCTTTATTCGGTCTCTGTGACAAGAGTCATTTCTCTTAGAAGGAAATATCCTTGAAATGATGAAGATCCCGAGGCTGCCTTTCTTCCACAAGCCCAAAGCTTTCCTTATGAAACAGCTTCGTAATATAGTTGGTCCCAGTGGTGACCAGATCTCCTTCAAGCATCTAACTCCCTTCTTAGCCCCCCACAAACTGTTTTCTTTTTTGTACTTGTAGGGGCACTGGAAATCTATTTTCATGCATGGACAGTGTATAAGAAGTAATACAAGTCAGGGAGTGGTGGTGTCTGCCTTTAATACCAGGGCTCAGGAGGCAGAAGTTGGCGGATCTCTGTAAGTTTGAGGCCAGCCTGGTCTACAGAGAGCTCCAGGACAGCCAGGGCTACACAAAGAAACCTGGTCTCAAAAACAAACAAAACAAAACAAAAAGATATAATATAATAAAGTATGTATTTGAGTCTTAGTTCCCAATCTTAATAACCTACACCATCTCCGAAGCTCTCTGAATTTTCAGTTCTCTAACCTATGAAAGTGGACATGGGCTCCTGCTTAATAGGGCTTTGTAGAACTAGTTGAAAGAATCTAGGCAAAAACTCTCCATAAATGTCCGTTCTCTTCTTAACAGTCCTCAAAGAAAATGATTTGTGTTCAAGAAATAAATGTCAAGGATCATTTGAAATAGGGATGGCCCATTTTATGCAAACAGGCTACAACAGCTTGCCTCTGTAGTGGTACTATGTAACCAGCTGTAAGACATGTGTAAAGAATGTAGTGTCTGTCTGGGGGGCAGCACATGCCTTTAATTCCAGCACAAGTGAGGCAGAGGCAGGTGACTCCCTGAGTTTGAGCACAGTGTAGTCTACAGAACAAATTCTAGGACAGCCAGGGTTACACGAAGAAACACTGTCTCAAAATAAAAAACCCAATAAACAAACAGACAAACAAATAAATAAATGCATTTTGTGAAAAGGGTTATGTGTACTTTAATTTTCAATTTCATACAATTTTCCCCTAAACTGTTCTGATTTTTCAAACAATTTTATTTATTTGTGTGTGTGCCTGTGTGCGTGGAGTGTGGTGTGCAGTAATGTGTGCGTGTGGGCATATGTGCCATGGTGTGTGTGTGTGTGTGTGTGTGTGTGTATGTGTGTATGTGTGTGTGTGTGGTGTGTGTGTGTGTATGTGTGTGTGTGTATGTATGTGTGAGTGTGGTGTGTGTGAGTGTGGTGTGTGTGTGTGTATGTGTGTGTGTGTGTGTGTGTGTGTGTGTGTGTGGTGTGTAGCCAGAGGATAATCGTGTGAACTTGCTTCTCCTTTCCACCTGTTAGTGGGTTTCGGGGATTGAACTCCAGGCTTGCACAACAAATGCTTCTCGCTGAATCTTCCAAAATACACATAAGTATGTAGGAATGGATACAAGCACAAGTCAATCTAGGTTTGGCCCAGGAGCCATAGGTGGAAAACCCCTGCTAAAGTATCAATAACAAAGTAATCAAAAGATTATCTAGCTAGGCAGGGTATGTCTCTCAGCTAAACACTCAGAGGCGAAGGTAAAAGAGTCCTCTGAGTTTGAGGCCAGCATAGTCTTCAAGTCCCATACAATTAAAAAAAAATAGTTAAAGCCCTGACAGCAGAAATTTGTATATAGCAGGGTGGGTCAGCCTTGCTTCCTGTCTATTATCTACATCCCTAAAAAAGCTTTGGTCCACCTCAGTGCCTCTTTCCCCTATCTCTTGCAGCCTTCATGCCCTGTACTCTTGTTTTAAGGGACTGTTGGTCAGTGTTTTAGTAAAACTCACACTCCAAGGTATAAGCAGAGAGAAAGATGTTGAAGATGAAATGCCTCCCTTCCTCCTGGCTACTTACAGCCTATTCCCTTCCCCACTGATGGCTAGGATCCTTTGTATGTAGTTCTAGTGGAGTGATGGGCATGTGTCGGGACAACACCTCCATCCCTTGCCCTGTGTGGTCTTAGGATGACGTCACTTACAAATACCTAGCTTCCTATGAGCAAGCCAAGGACCTTGAAATGAAGAACCAGGGCATGCAATCGATTTGGCTGTAGATATCTGGATCGGGAGCAAGAGATGGAGGAAGGCTCAAGGAGTGCTGCTCTCTTCCTGCTGGCAGAGGCTTCCAACCTCATTCCAAAGAGAGGTGCTAGGACTGGAATTATCAATGGAGCTAGATGAGAAGGCAACTGGACAGCTGCTTTCCCGGTAACGCAAACGGGAGCAGAGGTTTTGCATCCTCCTTGCAGGGGAAGATGTCTAGTTGTAAATTATCACTATAGCAAGCCACGGGAGGTGACACAGAGAGCTGCAGCTTCTTTCTTAGGTACAGACAGGTCCTCAGGCTTCCCTCTGAGAGATTGTATCTATCTCAGGAGCAAGCCAAGGAAGGAGATGCAGAGCGTGCCATCCTCCTATTTGAATTGGCAGAGGATTCTCCAGCCTCTCCACGTGAGAAGATTATGACGCTGGATATGTCACTGGCTTAAGCCAAGGATGAAGGCAAAGATGGTGCCATGCATCTTCTTTAGACTGGAGTGATCCTTATTGTTTAGGTGCTCGGCTACTGACTCACTAGAATCTGGAGACAGGGATCTACTGGAGATGTGTGTGGGTAGACCCTTCCTAGGGGGTCCAGGAAAGTTGAGAAGACTATAGAAGGAACCTATGACTGCGGGGATGATTTCTCAACACCAAATACAATAGCTTCAAAGACAGAATATATTCAAGCAGTGCTCATTCACATAAAACTATAAACACTAACAACAGAATCGAAAGATTTTCCATGTTCATAAATTGGAAAACAACACTATTAAAGTCAATCACCCCCCACTCTAAATTGATCTGTCAGTTAAGTGTAATCCCAGTAAAAATCCCAATAATCTTTTTATTTCAGAAGAAATTAAAAATCAGAGTCTAGAGTTTGTATAGACAAAGTTTAAATGTTCATGCTCTAAAATCTTCTTGGATAAAATTTTTACAACCTTGTGCTAGTCAACTATTTCTTAGATATTATATATATAATAAATATATATATAAAAGAAAAGAGCATGAATCATAAAAAAAGCCAACAGTGCTGGGGAAGTGGTTTGGCTCTCCCAAGAGAATGTGTTGCTCTTTCAGAGAAGCTTAGTTCGATTCTGATGGTTCACAAACCCATATAACTCCAGTGCCTGAAGATCAAAGCCTTCCTCTGAAGGTGTCCTGAAAATTAAGGCTTCCATGGGCAAGTGAATTAAACTATACAGTTTACTTGATGAAGAATACCATTAGGCCATACAAAAGGAAAACATCGCTGATACTTGTGATAATGGCAGTAAATTTCAAGACTGTTATACTAAATGAAAGATGCCAGACAGTAATGAATGGCCTTTATCTTTGCATTTATAGGGATCTTATATCCATTTGCCTTCTGCAAGAGACAAAATAAGTCCCTGTGAATAGAGAATAAGTCAGAGATTGCTTACCTGAAGTACAGGGACTGAGCAGGGAATTATCAATTGCAAGGAATTCAAGTGAACATTATAGGAGTATAAAAAATACTGTATACCTCATGTAGGCAGACCGGTGGTTATTGGAATTTGTCAAACTTCACACAGATACATTGTATTACAGATTAATTATACAGAACCTAATATAATATATAGAACCTAATGCTTTGGATCTGAAGTGTCCTCACAGGCTCTTGTCTTTATTACTCGCTCCCTAGCTGATGGCACTATTTTAGAAGGCAGTGCAACCTTTGCATGGTGGAACCTGTAGGAGGTAGAACCCAGCCGGTAGAAGTAGTTCTATAGAGACAGGACTTTGAAGCTGACATCTGGCCCCTGGTTGTCACGCTGTTGGTTTCCTGTTCCATTATGGTGTGAGTATCTGCCCTCTGCCACGATCTCCCACCACCACGGGTTGAGCTTCCTGCCTTCCCTGCCATGATGGGCTGAACCCCCTGAGTCCATGAGCCAAATTGAATGTTTCCTTCTTTAGATAGTTTCTGGCAGATATTGTGGTCACAGTGATGCAAAAGTCACTGACAATAACACTTATTTTTATAATCTAACCCTTTTTGATTGTTAGTTACTCATAGAAATAACAGAGTTGAAATTTTTACCTTCTTTGCCTTCAAGACAACTCCTAGGCAAACTGATAGAAGATCTAAGCCCATGATGCTAAGGTCTGTTACAGTCTTAGTAAGGTCAGAGATTTGCCTCCTTGGAGCCTTTTGACTCAGACTGAGCAGTCTCTGCTACGAGACTGAGACAAGCTGAGTTCCAGACTGAGAACCAGGAGATGCAGAAAGTCTAATCTGCACACAAAGGCCTCGGATGAGCGCTAGGTAAAAGCCAAGCACAGGAGGCTGTGGTCTGTTTCGCCAATGGACAGTGATTGCTTATACAGAACGATGGAACAGGAGCGAAGGCCGGAGTATCACTTGAGTAGCATCTTGACCTAGTATCACTGGAAAGATAGAGATGACAAGGGCAGCCAAAGAACATAAGTGATTGACAGCACATCATTTGAATCCGGAAGGTCAGAGTTGCCTCTGCTGATCCTTGGGTTAAACTAGTCAAACAAGAGTGGAAGATATACCTCAAGCCGGGCGGTGGTGGCGCACGCCTTTAATCCCAGCACTCGGGAGGCAGAGGCAGGAGGATCTCTGTGAGTTCGAGACCAGCCTGATCTACAAGAGCTAGTTCCAGGACAGGCTCCAAAGCCACAGAGAAACCCTGTCTCGATACCCCCCCCAAAAAAAAATAAGGAGCCTGCAAGATGGCTTAATAGGTTAAAAAAAGAATCCTACCTCAGAGCCCTGTGGGCAGGTGAAAGCAAGGAGGCCAGAGCTTCTGTGAGAATACTTACATGGAAGGTCTAAAAGGATAACTTCGTTTTGAACCCCAAAAGGCAACAACAGTGGAGTATTGAATGGTACAGATATTTTCAGTTGTGTCACAACTGATTCAGGAAACCCCCCTCCCTCCACCCCCGAAAAAATTAATGCTTACAACTGAAAGTCAGGAAATAGTTAAATGGGGAATGGGCTCATGTGCATACACACAACAGTGATGGTTACCTTAGGCAGCAGGAAAGGGGCGTCCGAAAGGGACAGGAGGATGAGCAAGGGGTGCAGGTGTGAGTGATGGAGAAATGGAGGGAGTCAGTTATAACAGTATGCTGTATTTTGGGTACCAAACACAACCTTGGGATTCAAACACAGAGACGCTTGCTATTAACGGGATATTTTTTTTTCCTCCTGAATCTTTTCCTGTCACACATTTCTGAATATGTCTGAACGTGGCTCCAGAATAGATCGCTTCAGGTGCGATTATCACATTTTAAGAAGTCAGCTGTTATGGTCTTAAGGGGGAAATGCTTTCTCAGCTCTTATGTGGCAATGGCTCTATTTTAAAGTGATTGCTTTTCAGTGATAAGAAGAGGAATCTCGGTTGCCTTATTTTAAGCACTTACTGGACTTTATTTTGCTTTTACATAACTGACCATTTTTGTTTTTGTTGTTGTTGTTGTTGTTGTTATTGAATTCAAATCTCCTACTCACTCCACTAAGAATATAAATTGAACCTTTTGCCAAAGCACCGGGCACCTGTCTAAAAATGTTCATTTGTTGTTATGATTGTTGCCATTGTTTAGATCAAGGTCATGACAAATTATCCAGGCAATTCCTCTTCCTTAATCCTCTGAAGTAAATGGGGTTACAGACATGCCGCATGCCATAGCGGACTGTAAAGATACGCTATTTTTCAAGAGTGAAAACAAATTTTGTTTAATCTGTTAGTAACAAGACAAGATCTAGGTTAGTATTTTTTAAATGAACTTCATGTAAGACCCAGGAGGAATGGCTGCTGAGGCTCAGACAAGTCTTTTGGAATGGGATTTAGGAAAGGGAGGAAAAGGAAATCATTCCACTTCAAAAGCTATCACAGAAGCAAGGTGCAGAGTACCAACTAAATTAAATATATACGTATATTGTATATGTGAAAAACTTACTAGCATGTGTTTGTTCAGTGTATGATATTTTTCTTTTACAGAAATATAACTATGTATGCAAATATTTGGTCAATAATTATCACCCTACTATACCCTTTACACCGCAATGTCACCACTATATGGAAAAACTGGTTTGTTTGCCTCAGATTCGAACAGCGAAGCGCCAGAAAGATAAGAAATTTTAGTCGACATGAATCTTCTATCTCCTACCAGATGTCAACTCTCACAAGCCTGGAGGCAGCCTTTGAGACTTTCTCTGTAGACACCATTAATGTTATCAACATTACTTCGCCTGTACTGTCTGACTCCATCCAGGTCTAGACTCATCCCGATTATATTGAGTGTAGTCGGGTAGATGTGGCTTTTTCTGTGGCCACTTACAAGTTAATGGGTAACAGTAGCTTAACTGATTTTCGTAGACAGTGAAGCACTGAAAATCTCATCTTCTGCCCTGTTCCCTTGAGGTGGAAAATATAATAACAATTTGTTAGACTTAAGCTACTGGGCTATTCCACACTAGAATTAAAAGAAAGTTGCTGGGCTGTGGAGATCTGAATGCATATCCTAGTTCCGTCCCCACCCCCACCCCGTGTGCCCTTGGTGAAGACCTGATATTTCATGTTTCTACTCTGTAAAATAGAGACCATATCATCTATTAATAAAGGTTTGAACGGATGAAATGAGCAAACGTACACAAAACACTCAACAGGATTTTTGAAAATAGCCAATTCACATAGATATGAAAAATCTTTTTTTGTTGTTTTTGTTTGTTTGTTTGTTTGCTTGCTTTTTGTTTTTTGGTTTTGGGGTTTTTTTTTGTTTGTTTGTTTTTTTTGAGATAGGGTTTCATTGTAGCTATTGAGTCTGTCCTGGAAGCTCTTGTAGACCAGGCTGACCTAGAACTCACAGAGATCCGCCTGCCTCTGTCTCCCGAGTGCTGGGATTAAAGGCGTGCACCACCACTGCCTGGCAGATAGGAAAATTCTTACCAGACACGATGGCACATACCTTCAGACTCTCAGAAGTCTGAAGCAGGAGGAATCACAAGTCCTAGGCCACGCTGAGTGATTTAATGAAACCCTGCTCAAAACAATAGCAATGGGGGAAAAGGAAGGGAAAAGAATGAATTGCTAATCCTGTGTAACTCAGATTCCAACTAGTTGAGTCTTCAAGCTTGTTTCTGCCTTTGTCTTTTTATTTCTTATCTATAAGAAGGACCAGACACAGATTTCACTAACTGGATTCACGGCTTGTTGGGATAGAATCCTGGTGAGAAAGGGCACAGATTTTATACTACCCAGCCCCTCTGATACTGGTCCCACAGATGTGGGATCTCCTTGTTTTCTTGAATGACCAAAGATGGCCTGAGTCGTTCTGCAGTTTGACCAGCTTTAGGCTTGTCTCCAACGCGAGAGGCTTTCACCATTCCTCCACCTTTCTTCCTCTCCTCGTGTGCTTGTTCTTTCCTTTGACCTCAACCCTCCTCCTATATCATCACTCCACAGACATTGCCACCGTCCTACCTGAGGCTACCTTATGCCCTTGGAGAATATGTACTAGTTGGATGGGAGCCTCTCAACCGCAATTCTTTATTCCTACTTCTTAAACTCACATCAGAAAATACAAACAATTTTATACTTAGAGATTAATTATTAATACCGAAGGTAATTCATTTTGAAGTAATATAAGTCTATAGAAAAATGTTTATGAAGATCAAAGGACCATAGTTTCCTGGTATTATTAGTACTCTGACAATAAATATCCTGGCTGTTTAATTTCATTGCTTTTCTATACTACACAGTACTTTTCTTTCAGACATAATCGTAGTCACACTGAACACAGAATTTTATATCTCATTTACTAGATTAATTTTTCAATGCTTACTAATCACATTTTAATCGCCAAATTGCTATCCCTACCAGTAGGGATAATACTTCAATAGTGCCTGTTTGGCATTTTCCTTGCCAGATAGACAATTTGGTTGTTTCTACGTTTGGAACATTGTAAGTAATTCTGTGACAAGCGCACAGTATATAAAAAGGCACTGCCATCATATATAATGTTTAATTTTGCTAGGTTCACGAAAGTCAAAGTGGACTTTTAAAAAAAATATATTCACAGATTGTTTTTCAAAAGGATGTTGTGTTCATTGCGTTTCAATTGCTGTGACAAAGCACAATGACCAGGGCAACCTCTAGAAGAAAGAGTCAGCTGGGAACTTGCGTTTTCAGAGGGTGAGTTCATGGCCATCATGGTGAAGATTGAGGCAGAGGCAGGGAGGCATGGCATTGGAGAAGTAGCTGAGAGCTTACATCTGATCATCAAGCAAGAGGCTGAAAGAGAGACACTGGGAATGGTGTGGGTTTTGAGCCCTCAAAGCCCACCCCTAGTGACAGCTTTTTCCAACAAGGCCACACCTCCTAGTCATTCCCAGTTCTACCAACTGGGAACCAAGTATTCAAATATGTAAACCAGTCGGTGGACATCATTCTCGTTCAAACCACCACGGGCATAAAAATTTCTGCTGAGACTAATTCTGGTTATGTCTGAGCTTCAAGATTCACGAAGCTCAGATAAAAGTTGGAATTAAAGGGTTTTTTGAAGAAGCTTTCATTGCCTCTGCTGTCCCTTATACTTGGAAGGAGAGCGGTTGTGTATGCTGCACAGCTATGTCAAAAACTGTTCTGAGATGTCATTATAAACATACCTTGTCATCTTGAAATACTTTCCAGAGTAAAGTGGGCTACAATTACACAGACGATTCATTGGTCAAGTACAAGTGATGTTGATAGAATCTCTTAAGGACTTTTGGCAAACAAGATTATTTTAAGGCTATACTTTGTACTTTAAATGTCAGTTGGTCCTGAACCTCATTTGTGTTTGATATTTTTTAATAGACCCATGTTGAAAAAATGCTACTTTACTGTCACAGGTAGACGATACCACGTTGGCATTGTACATCAAACCACCACTTTGAACAACATACAAAAGTAGATCATCAGAGCCAGGTGGTGGTGGCACACACCTTAAATTCTAGCACTGGAGAGTCAGAGACAGGCATATCTCTGTGAGTTCAAGGCCAGCCTGATCTACCAGAGCTAGTTCCAGGACAGGCTCCAAAGCTGCAGAGAAGCCCTGTCTCGAAAAACCAAAAGAAAAAAAAATAGATTATAAAGGGGAAACACTTGCACAAAGGAACCCAACAGTATTGCTTCTACAAATTCATTCTCAAAGAAAAAGGCTTACTGAAGATAAATACTTGAAAACAGCTTAGAGATTCAACAATATAGAAAGCCCTGGGTGATCTGTGGAGTGTCAACTGAGCACTGGAAGAAATGTACATTTGTAGTGCATTCCTGAATGGGATCTACAGTTCTTTTGCTACTAACAGTTCTCAAATTAGCCTTTACCATATCCTGGGAACGCCAAGCTAATCTTTTTTTTGATATAAAGATCTCTATACTTCATGCAGAAGCTGCTAAAAATAATTCTCAATAGAGCTGAGGGTAACTGTTACAAACATACTGTTAAAAATGATTTCAGGAAAATACATTTTGACAAGGGAAAGGTGTCTTTCATCCTTTTTGTGTCCTGATTCAATAGCAGTTCAGACTACAATCAGAGAGGATTTGAGCAGAATAGAAACTAATTCAGAACCTTAGTATAAAAGATGGTCTTAGTGAAGGCAAATACCCTATGGTCTGTGGAAAAAAAATGTGGTCTTATTTGTTGAGGTATTATCTAGGTAAATTCAACATAAAACACTTAGACTTTAAAACTATGAGTTAATGTGGCATATATCCTATTCATTAAAATTGTAATTATCATAATGGAATAAAAAATAGTAAAACACCATAGTTATGTAAAACATGTAAGAATTATATACAACACACTGTATTATCTGATAAACACATTAAATGGTTTCAATGACTGATAGTTGAGTTAAATATTTTACTTTATTTTGTTAAGGGCTCCATTCAACAACATGTCTTTATTTACTTGTTCAACCATCATAGATTTGGAGCCCACTACATATAAGCTTTGGTCCCTATCACCTGATTCCGTTTCTATATTCCAATGTATATGCTTCAGGGCAGAAGCGAACTTTAATACAGTCAAATCAAAAGTATAATTGGGGCCAGGTGTGGTTGCACATGCATATAAACCAGTTCTTATGAGCTGGAGGCAGGAGACTTGCCCCAATTTTTAGTATACCTTAGTCTACGTAGAAAGTTCCATGCTAGCCATGCTACATAGGTATGGCTGCTTCAAAACAAACAATGTGCCTGTGTGTGTGTGTGTGCACACATATGTATGTGTTGTGTATGCACACATATATGTGTGTGTTCATGCATGAGTATGTGTGGTGTAGACATACATAAATGTCTGTGTGCTCTCATGCATGTGTATATACATATACATTATATATGTTGTGTGTACATACATATGTTGTGCATGTATTTTGCATATATACATGTGTGTGTCATGCACACATATATATATACATGCATATATGTATGTATTTATATTGGTGGACAAATCTGTCATATAAAAATCATATAAAATACTACAAAATCTGATATTTCAAATTCTGTCACGTGACTCTTACATATTTGCGTTAATACATGTGAGTTTCATATACACAAACACCAAATGAACTTCTGAAATATTATTTTTATAAATGATGCTCATAAATCAAGGGAAGAGGTAGGGGTGATGGTATACCTCTTTACTCTCAGCACTCGGGAGGCGGAAGCGTGTGGATCTCTGTGAGTTTGAGAGCAGATGCCTCTGCCTAGTGGTTCAAGACTAGCCAGGCCTACATAGTGAAACTCTATATTAAAGCTGGGAGGGAGGTAGGGAGAAAGGCAGACTAAAACAAAGGGACTAACCACTTGCAGTGGTTTTCATGTATCTTGCTAG
>NC_022024.1:23336329-23387785 GCF_000317375.1 Microtus ochrogaster | reverse complement strand
TCAAATGTATAAGACGTGTCGGGTAACCTTTGATTTTGTTGCATTTGGGCCCTAAAATATGACTACCTCAAAACCTTCCAGATCTTCCTTCAGAGCAGCTCCCTTCCTCCCCCGTGCCTTTCTTAGTAGCTGCAGGCTTTGCTGTACGAGCTTGTAACCCGCCCCACCCCATCATCAAGGACTGTGAATCTTTAACAGGGTGCCTTGAAACTTCAGCCGCAAGGCTTGTATGCTTGCTTAGGAGAACGGGGCAACACACTGCTACAAGTATTAAGAGCGAATGGACTGTGTGTGCCAGCAAGCCGCAATTAATGGTGAAGGCAACCAGAACGCACCGAGGTGCTCAGTAGCCTGTGGTTTAGTCCATTTCACGACGGCTGAAAGGAGAGGAGCGGCGAGAAACTACTTTGTGTGATTAAAGGAAAAAGAAAATCCATACTTGGCCACACGGGAATTTCTCACGTGCTTCCTTAATGAACACAGAGAGAAGTTGAGAGATACTTTTAAGCTGTTAAAACGACTGCCACGCTCTCTTTGGGGAGGGAGAGTATGAATTTCCTAATTTCATCAGGGCCCATTAAGGACTTCAGCTCCTTCCTTTCCAGCGGAGGAAGTGGATGTGCTCTGTGCGTTGCTCCGTGACTCCACAGAGCAAGTGGGATGAGAAATGGCTTGCGATCAACACCACAGAAAGAAAGGGAAGAAAAGCGGCTCCTCCTCGAACTGATTCCTTGCAGCCCGATTTCTAAAAGCTGCATAAAGGCTGATGATTTATTATAATGGAACACACTTATGAGTGAGCATTTCATAATAACCAGGAGGTTACCTCTTCTCCTAGAATTACTTCTTCCCAGAATGCCATAGAGTCCACCGAAGACTGTACACTTGTACATCAAGACAGAGATGAGAAAAATATCATGCGTGGTTTATCCTCTCTCAAATACTCTTTTTCTGCCATTTTAAAATTGGGGTTCCTTACCCAAATAACTGAGGCCAAGAGAAGTAAGAGGTTCCATATCCAGCAAGCAGACAAGATCTAGGAGATCATTCTTGAAAGTGGACTAGATTGTTTCAGGCTCAAGCAATTTGAGATCCAGCATCAGAAAGAGAGAGGGAGAATTGGGGTGGGGGAATTTATAAGTCTCTTCAGAGCAGAAAACCTTATATGGCCTGTAGCTGTGCTCTTGAGTAGCCCCAGGGAGGGGCTGACTTTGGGGGTACTTTCTCAGGGGCGGGGTTTGGAATGGGAGGAGTCAGACCAGAGTGTGGAATAAGTCCCCTAGTTGGAGATGCCCAACATCAGAACCCTTTGGGGTATATATGGATGGTGTTTGAAGTTGTCATGAAAGCATAGTTAAATATCTATTAAAAACAAGACAAAAATTGAAGTTTTTTTATACATTAATTAGTCATCCTGAATAAGAAAGTTTATTTCTTACTTGACTATTGATTCATACAACTGTAAGTTTTGAGTTTATTTACTGTGGCTAATATTTAGCAAATAGGGTTTTTTTTTACTAAAATTCAATACCCATTATAATTTTTCAAAAATAAAATTAATAGTTCAAAAAGGAGATTTAATATTTTTAAAGAGTTTGAATTAACATAGATAAAAATACAACTTTTAAAAATGTGTAGATTCAGTAAATACAGCTAGTGAAACACAAGGAGAAATTTATATCCTACAAGTATTTGTTAGTAAATAAGAGGTGAGGTGCAGTCCAGGGGTTTAACATGGCTCTTAAATTCAAAATTAAAAACTAACTCAATTCCACTTTTTTCTTCTCATAATAAAAAGAATTGTTCAGGAAGATGGCAGGGAAATGAAAAAAATTTAAACCACTAATATCATAAATTGAAAAAGAACTGGCAAAATAGAGAGATATAGTATAAATAAACTGTACTTTTGTTTCCCAGAAACACAGTCTCAAGTAATCACACAGAAACTTATATTAAAGACAATCTGTTTGGCTGATGGCTCTGGCGTATTCCTAACTAGCTCTTACATCTTAAATTAACACATTTCTATTAGTTTATATTTTACCATGAGGCTCACGAGCTTATGGGCTTATCCCCTCACACCTTGCTTCCCAGGCTGTTGGTGGCATCTCCCTCACTCTGCCTTCTTTTTCCTCTAGCTGTTTGGATTTCACATCTAACTTTATTCTGCCCTGCTATAGGCTAAAACGGCTTCTTTATTAACCAATGGTATTAAAACATATTCACAGCATACAGAGGGGCATCTCACACCATCACAGATCATGTTTATAGGTAAAGAGACTAAGTATTTTCAAGGTGTCAATTTCTTTCCAGTTTTAATCAAAATAATTCTAACCAAAATTCTAGCCATCTTTTGTACTTATGAGCAAACTGACTGTAAAATTCATATAGAATCACAAATATCCTGAATATATAGTATGTAACTGAAAAAAATGAATAAAGCTGGGTGACTACTAACAGGTGACTTTAAGACACTAAAAAGTACAGTAATCACAAGAATATGATGTTTATAAATAACTAAATAAAATAGACTAAGGACTATAGAAAGATAGTCAATTAATCTTTGACAGGAGCAAAGGGATACAGTAAATAAAATTGCCTTTTTAACAAGTAGTGCTGCACAACTGAATACCCAAATATTTAAAAGAAAAACTCTTGATACACCCTTCACAGGACCTATAGCCATGCTCCTCACAAACACTCAAAGCAGATCACAAACATGAATGGAAAATGCCACACTATAACTCTCCTAGAAGATAACATGGGAATGCCTAGATGACCTGGAGTTTGAGATGGCTTTTTCACTTTTTTTCTGAAGACATGACCCATGCAAGGAGTATAAACAGGGCTTCATTAAGGTTAAAATCTCTTGCTTTATGAGGAATGCTGTCAAGAGAATAAAAAGAGAAGCTTTTGTTTTTGTAGTAGTGGAAGAAAATAGTTTCAAATGGTATAGCAAATGAAAAATGGTACCAAGTTCATAAAAAGGATAAAGAACAATCATGCCAGTGATGTTAAAAAAAAAAACATTTGATTTAAAAAGGGAGTCCAAGATTTTCAGATAGCTCATCACAGAAGGTATACAGATAACAAGCTTTCCCCCCTTGTTCTCCTGAAGCAATGGGATTACACAATCTATGTATTAGAATTGCCAAAATCCTGACTGATGATGACTCCAAAGGCTAATGAATTTATGAAAGAAAGGAACTCATGGTCACAGCAGAAGGGAAAGCAAAATGGAACAACCTCTTTGTGAGCTAAACCTACTGAGAGCAGATAATCTTCCTTTGTCTTTACCCAGTGAAGTTATGGCCACACAGAAAGATACACACAGTTGTCGATCATAGTTTCATTCATAATTGCTAAAACATAGAAACAAACATGATGCCTTCCAGGGAATTATTATTCAGGGAATGATTTTTTATAGTTAACCTCAGAATATTATCGAGAACTAAAAACAATGGACTACCAAAGCATGCATGCAAAGATATGAAGAAAATGTGAATATAAATCTAAGTAAAAGAAGTCATTCTGATAAACTGCTGTCCAGTGTGTTTCCAGTTGTATGGAAAAGAAAAAAAAACCTATTTAGTTGGTAAAAGACCAGTGGATACCAGGGGTTAGTGAAAGAGGTGGTGGGTGAAGAGACCGAGATGTTTTAGGGCAGTGAAACTATTCGGTGTGTTGCAAAAATTGTAGCTAAAGGTTACCACACATGTGTCTAAACTCACAAATTTTGCATTACCCAAAGTTAAAAGGAATACAAACTATATAGTGACTGGAATACAACAGCAATGTAGTAGTATAACACGCGAGTCATTCTTGGTGGTAGGGTGGGGGAGATGGGTTTGGGATGGATGAGTCTGCGGGGTAGGACATATATAGGTACTCTCTGTGAACCTAAACTTGCTCTACATCAGTCTATGAAGTTACCACATGTAAACATAGTGATAATTATCAGATAAGACAAAGTGATCTGAAGAGAGAGACTGTGATCCTAGAAAACGTTTGTAAATTGCCGGATAACTTTAAAAAAAAAAAAAAAAGACTCAATTAGAGACTTTTGAAGGAGGCACAGATTAAACCTAAAAGCAGAAACATGTTTAAAAATAAAGGCTAGGAACGTGCGCATCCTTGAAGAGGTACGGCAGGATAAACAGTGAGGTGCTCCATCAGCCTGAGCACATGAGTCACAGTGTGCTGCCTCCGGTATGAGCTGGCTTGGACGGTGGCAGGGTACCACAAACTAGGAAGTTTAAACAATAGAAATCATTTTGTCTCACTGTTCTGGAGGCCAAAATTCCAAAGTCAGACAGTCAGCTCAATTGGTTTCTTCGGGAAGCTGTGGGAAAGAATCCATTCCAATCCATTCCATACTTCCTTCCCTAGTGATGTGTGTGTGTGTGCGTGTGCGTGTGCGTGTGTGTGTGTGTGTGTGTGTGTGTGTGTGGTATTTACAACAGTGCTTATCTTCCAGTTTAATTGCCATCACAGTCCAGGCACATTCCTGGTAGATCTACATTCCCATGGTCAGTCTGGCTTGTTCACAACTGTCCTGTCAATCCCAATCATAATCCCAGCACCTCAGGCATATTTCATAAAATCCTTTGGGGATGAATATACAGTTATTTGTTCACCAATACTTCAAATTAAATTATATTTGAACATATAAATACGCATGGACACACAATATGTTCAACCCATGAGACCTCTCTACCCAAAATCCAAGTCCTTGGTAGGCATCCACTTAGGATACCCCTACCCCATGAAAGCAGGTACAGCCACCAAACCAAGGAAGACAGGGGTCTAAGGTACTGGATATTGATGAAATACATTAGTCTTTTAAATAGAAAAAGCAGATTCTCCCTTTGAAAGGCAAATTGGTTTTGTGTTCTAGAGGCTTTTGTTCTACCTTTTAATTAAAAGGAGCTGAGTTATTTTAGAGGGAAAAAATGTCTTGGTGAGACAAAAGAGATAGGAATGACTTCAGAAGAAAAAGAAATTCACAAGACAGAAGGAAATGCCCTGGAAGAAAGTGGGAACTCTATGGTAGGTGTTCTGGAAGGTTTGTAAACTAACTGAGAAGCAGAGCCCTGGGAGCTTGAGGGACAATCTATAGACAAAGTTGTCAGTCACAAAGTCAGAACCTTCCAATGGACCACACCAGTCCATTGGACAGCGGCCATCTTCTGATGTACTCTATCCCCTCTTACCTCTAAGGGATAGTGTTTAATTCAATTTCAAACACTAAAATAAAATTGTTTTAGAACAAACTTAAGATATCAAAAAAGCAAGCAAACAAATGAACATACCATGTGGCCAAGAGACTAGACTGCTTAACTTGCCTCTTCTGTAGCCAAGAGTTATAAGCGACACACTGATCCCCTGGGATTTCAGATTGTCTCTTTCCTGTAAAAGGAGCAGAAGCAAAATGGATGTTGCATGGGACCAGGAAACTGGCACAGAGATAGCATCTGCTGGTCAAGCTGCAGAAGATTAGGATGACAGTACTCCTTGGCTCTTAAGGCAAGTGACTTCATACATACACAATCTGAAAGTATTTAATAGGACAGATGATCATACCATGCTTTTGCCCGGAACAGAGGACTCATACAGGGCTGTAAAAAAAAAACCAGTCTTTAGACAACACATGAATGATAAAGTTATGATACCAAACAGGAATGTCTGAAATTAAAGAGATCTCTTACTAGCCAAAGCATCCAGGAGGCAGTAGCAAACCTCTCTTTCTGGTAATCTCAAATCTCAGAACAAGGAGGACAACTAGACAGGATGAAAGTGCTCTGTAGTCTCTGTGTTTTAAAGTTAATGTTGGCAGAAGGTGCCCTCCATGCCCTCTTGGGGTCGGGAGTGATGGAACAGAGGATTTGGAACCTGTTGAGTACTAAATCTGCTTGGCAGATTCAACCCGACAATTGAAACAGATGCAGATTATTTAGATGCTCCTTAGGGGGAAACTATTTTCTGTATTTGTATCAGAAAAAAAAATCCCAGTGGAGAATGACTTAAAACAAAGGAATCATAAAATATTGTTATTTCAAAATGCTCAATGAAATATGAGTCTATTTATTCACCCAACAAGTTATCACCAACTGCCTATTGCATGACAGCTGTGTTGACTTTTTCTCCTTTTCCATCTTACCATGTTCAAAACATACCACAGCCATCACTTGTCTGAGTGTGCTTCTTTGGGATCACATTGACTTTCTAGAGCCTATTCCCTGCTTTATGTAAGTGATTATCTGTTTCCATAACTCCTTAGCTCATTTTTTTTTTTTTTGGTTTTTCGAGACAGGGTTTCTCTGTGGTTTTGGAGCCTGTCCTGGAACTAGCTCTTGTAGACCAGGCTGGTCTCAAACTCACAGAGATCCGCCTGCCTCTGCCTCCCGAGTGCTGGGATTAAAGGCGTGCGCCACCACCGCCCCGCTCATTTTTCCTTTTCAACTGGGAGGATAGATCAATAAAATAGATAGTACACTCTACGTAAGATGTATTTCTAAAGAGGGTCTGGAAAGCATATTGGAATACTCTTATCTAAACTATATACAATGCAGTAAGAGTAATAATTATTTGCCTCTGGACTTTGTAATGTTAGAAATAAGACAGATACTTCTTGCCCCAATGCAATCTCAAATAAGAATTGTATCTATGTGAAATCAAGAATCTCTTGTTTTCCCATCTTTGATAATTCTCAGGAAACCTTTTTCATCAGTTTCCCTGCTTCAACTTCCTTTCATTTCTCTGCAGCTGGATAACTAGTTCGGACCTTTATTGCTTCTCAAGTTCAAAGGGAGACAGTGAAAGTAACATTTATAGGCGGGGTGCCCTGATAGTCCAAGGAAGTTGCCCCATGCCTGCCGTACCTTCGTTTTCCTATTTGACCTACCCAACAACTCTGCAAACACATTTTCAACAGATAAAAAAGAAACTGACAGTGTAAAGGGCTTTTCCAAGTTTCGCAGACCTGGAAGGAAGAACTAACTCAAAGCCTGCATCCCTGTTTTTTTGTTGCTATCAAAAGCCTAAGTATTTTGGCTTCTTCCACAAGCCTTCATTTCTTTGCATGTTAGTGTACATTTATGCTGTCTCTACAACTGAACGTGAAGTCACCTGCCACTCGTTTTTCTAAGACGTCTCCACCTTCCTCTCTACTTTTGGTGTCCTGATCTTGTCATGTCCACTCTCCCCAAACATTTCTCTGTCCCATGGCCACCTCGTCTGAGCCCCTTGGCCATCTCCACTGTGAGGACCACAGCCAAAGTTCTCATATTGCCTGACATCTACTGTATTCCTGTCATTGGTCTTTGCTGAATGCTCTAGTCTCTTTTCTTGTTACTAATGTTCTCTTTCCAAGACCTATCTTCAGCTGTTTTCCATTTAGTTTACCCAGTAATTCCTTCCCCAGCCCTATTCCCAACCTCATTGCCTGCCTGGAGAAGCCGCTCCCTGTTCACACCCATGACACCTGAGCTGTTGTCTGCTTTTCTCTAGGTTCTTTACTTCATTTTGTTCTTGTTCTTGTTTTGTTTTGGGGTTTTTAGATTTTTGTTTTGTTTTTCGAGACATGGTTTTTCTGTAGTTTTGGAGCCTGTCCTGGAACTAGCTCTTGTAGACTAGGCTGGTCTCAAACTCACAGAGATCTGCCTGCCTCTGCCTCCTGAGTGCTGGGATTAAAGGTGTGCGCCACCACTGCCTGGCTTGTCTTTGTTTTAACTCATCCACCCAAGCACTTTGCCTTTCTCAGACTTGTCAACTCTCAACCAGAATTTTTTTTTTTTTTGAGGGGCAGAGGCCTCAGGCAGGGTTTCTTTATGTAGTCCTGGCACTCCTGAAACTTGCTATGTAAATAAACCAGGAGAACTGGCCTGAAGCTCAAATAGTTCTACACGCCTCTGCCTCCCAAGTGACAGGATTAAAGATGTGTGCCACCATGCTTGGCTGTGGTTTTGTTTTATTCAGATGGGGAATCATATAGGCCAGACTGACATCGAACTTGCTATATGGCCAATGGTGACCTTGAACTTCTGATATTCCTGCCTCACACATCAAATGTTAGGTTTACAGGCATGGACCAACAACCAACTGAGCCACATCCCCAGCCCCTCAGGCAGAATTTATCATTTTGTGATGTGTCTCTGATATTTCTGTGTGTTTTTCCTTTACAGACTAATGCTAGAATTTCTTGTCTACAGTTTTATTCTTCATTAAGACTATTTTTATGAAACACATTGCACAGCTTCTTCTATTTCAGAGGGAAGTTCTTTTGCCAATAAAACAGCTGAAAATATCTATATAGAAAACAGCTAAAGAATCAATTAATGAGAATAATAAGTTAATAATGGAAAACGGAAACAAAATTCTTACAGTCACTGAAGTGTTTAAATAAGATTGGCTAAACGATTGTGCATAAAAATTTCCAAATATATTTCCTCAAGTAGCTGCCCCCAAATAGCCTAACTCTGTGGGCATCAAGAATATCATGTTCTGATTTTTGATTGAGATAGGGCAGTAGGTACATCAGGAAGTGCTACACAGAAACTATTTTAAAACTTGAAACACATACACAAATATTTCTTTCTGAATGGTCCCTTGAATAGAACATATTAATGAATCCAACTTACCACCTTCTGAAATAAGTCAAACCTTACAGTGGTTAGCCAATAGCAACTCTGTCTCCTAGAAAATATAAAATCCTTTACCAAATGAGGAAATAAAATACATAAAGCACTTTATAAGTGTTAAGTAAAAGAATTAAGGAGCTTCTCCCTAAGAAGGAGCAGAGAAAATTTGAATTCCTAAAAGTGTCTTGAAATTGTTGCTAAAAACGAAAAGTAATAAAGGCAGAGACAGACCCTGCCAACTACAAAGGTGGGCACACAATTTCCTGGCCTTAATGATTGGATCAGGCATTGCTTCATAGGGACACTTAATGTTCTTTTCAGAAAGTGATCATATACAATGCCTCTCTAAATACTTTTCAAGTCTCCAGAGTATTTTACTGTTAGCAGATCTCCTCTTTTTCCTTCCTACTGGGCTCCTTGGCTAAATTATATCGAGACCCAGGAGAAACAGCTCTCATCTTCAGAGCTTGCCAAGCCCTCTCCAGTCTTCTCCCCACAGCAGAATTAATTGCCCCCTAGGCTGCAGTCCCACTGCGTTTACAGACCTCATTTTATAGCTGCTCTCGCTCTTTACTGTCACTATATTTACATACCTTCTCTCTCTCTAGAGCAACAGCTCCCTGCAGACGAGGACCAGTCCTAAGCTCAGGTGCTAGGAACATTAGGGAGATAAACCTGGAACGTTCTCATGATGGGCTAGCAGAGGCTTGGCAGAACCCAGGGACATCCCGGGGATAGTCCTTTCCTCCGAGGGAAATGACAGCAGTAAATTTGCTTTGTCACTGGAGCTTAGACTGGAAAATCCCAGGCACTAAAATCAAAAGATAGCCAGGCATATTGGTAGTGCCAGCATTTAGGAGGCTGAGGCAGGACTAGAAGGGTGAGGGAAGTTTGGGTTACAGAGTGAGACGTTTTCTCAAATGCCAGTAAATGCAGAGATAAATTGGGTATCCAAAAAGTGTGGCAGTGTTGGGAGACAATACCGACGCTGAGTTTTCAGGCACCTTGCTGTAGACAAATAGAAAGAGAGGAGGATGCTTTAGGGCAAGTGGGGGAAACACAACTTCTACTGATGTGGGGGCTTAAGAGACGGAACACTGTGTAAGTCAAATCAGTGGTGAACGTGTAGATGGCGCACTCTGAAGGCTTGGGCATCAGAGCATTTCTTTGAAAACGTGGATGGCAGTGCTTGAGGCTGCTGAGATGGCTTCCGATGTCCTTGTGTGGAAGAAGACATCCCAATCTTCCTGACAAGGGGGAGAAACTAGATAATAATGAATTAAGTTTATAAATAGCCCAAAGAGAAGATTTTAGAATGTTCTTATAAAAAAATAGTAAATATTTGAGGTGATAAATATATTTTGTAAAAAAAAAAAAAAGAACAAAGTCAATGTTGTGGCTGATATAACAAATGATATGGCTCTTTGAATTACTGTCCCTTCCCAAAGTATAAGAATCAGAAATCCTTAAAGAATTAACAACAACAACAGCAAATGTCTGGCAGTCCCTAGGACAAAAATCTTTTTCTCATTGGGTGGTGTGAGTTGAAAATCCAAAAGGAAAAAAATTACATGATCTGTTTATCCGGCAAATTAATATATGAGGTTTCTTCTTAATGTCGTGGGGTTAAGGGTTTCCCACATCCCATCCATCCGTACATGTGGGTGGAAGGAACACTGGGGAAGTCAGCAGCGGTTCCAGTAGAAGCTGTCAGAGCAGTAGGCTTTGAAAATAACAAGTGCAGAGACAACCAGAAGCTGAGCGAGTCACCAGCAGCATCGTATCAGCAGTTGGGAACTGAGCAAGCACTGCCAGATGCTAAAAGCCTTTTGGGACTCCAAGCCAGGGAGAAATAGACAGAGCTATTTAATGAAGTCAGCCAGGGGAGGGGATTCAAGGAAGCCACATTTCCTTATTCCGATGAGCTATTTAAACAGGGAATGGGAATGGTCTTCTTGTCCCTTGGAGGCTCCTTAAGGAGACTCCATAGGAGAGTACAGATCTTTGAACGCAGTGTTTTTATGATCTAGAAAACTCTTGTGAATTATTCCTCAAGAGAAAGCTATATAGTGGTCAGAATGAAAAAAAGGTAAATATTTTAGAAAGATACATACATACAAATAAGTATTACACAAAGGTATACGTATATAGATATGGGAAGACAGACAGAAAGGGAAGGAGAGAGAGACTGATATCATAAGGAGGTTGTTTATGAAATTCTGGAGGCTAAGAAATGTTCTAATCTACAGTTACCAAACCGAAGATCAAGGAAGGCAATTGTATAGGTCTCAACTGTGTGCAAATTCAGGTTTGAGGTCAAAGGATGGCAGAATACTTCAACTCAAAGAGTCTCAGACAGGGAAATGTTCTCTTCCTTTTTTGAGTCTTTGTGTTTTATTTAGGCCTTCAGTTGATTGCATACTGTTTGAAAGGAGAGGTGACTTCACCTAATCTGCATATCCAGATATTAAGGTTATACATATATACCTTTACAGACATAATCACAGACTTGAGTTCCAAGCACCAGAATTTGATAAAGTGTCAGGTAGCCATAGTAGCTAAAGGAAATTCGTGACGGCAGCAGAAATCATTTCAAATCATGGACATCCTTGACAATGCCATATTTGTCTGTAGATTTTCTTGAGTGTTTTTGAGTTTGTGGTTTTTTGGTTTTGTTTTTTTTTTCACATCAATATTTCCTGTGTTCTGCTGACTCTTGTCTATTTTTTAATGATTACATGCCAAGTTCATAATGGCAGGAAATTGAGACTTTCCTGACCTATAACACATTTGAATATTAAATATAAATAAGTTGTAAGTAATGAAATATGAGTGTACATCTCCAGCTAATTGCAAAGTGAGTATGCACAGCAAATACAGCTTCAGAAAAATGGCGGTGGCCTCAGTGAGCTATGATCCATAGGAACTTTGGGGACCACAAAGAGCCATTTCTACGTTGTGATAGGCTTTATTGCCAACACCTCTGTTTCTGATGTCCTTTGGTCCACTGTTGCATAAGACTTGAATGGCAAAACAGAAGAGGACAGAATTTGTTTCAAAATAAAAGACAGTCTTCCAAGTCCCCTATTCATTAAGTCTTAAAGCAGTGCTTCTCAACCTGTGGGTTGTGACCTTTTGGGAAGATCGAAGGACCTTTTCACAGGGGTCACCTAAGACCATCGGAAAATGTAGATATACATTATGATTCACAACAATGGTGAAATTACAGTTATGAAGTAGCAACGAAAATAATTTTATGGTTGTGGGTCACCGCAACATGAGGAACTGTATTAAAGAGTTTCAGCATTAGGAATATTGAGAGCCCCTGTCTTAAAGCATCAGCTCGGGGATGGGAATTGCTTACTAATCAAATTATCTCTGTAGATACTCAAAATACATTTCTTCAGAGAAATCTAATTGTTGGAAACGTGACTACTCAAAGGCTGATGGGTTAGAGAAGGGCTCAGGAGTATCATGAGTGTATACTCTGGTTTTGCTAGTTACTTTTGTCACCTCTGGGGCAAATTGCCGGAGAGAAACCTCAGCGAAACAAACAAACAAAAAGGTTTATTTTTTAGGTCAGTGTTATGGCTAGGGAGACATTACAGCTGGGGCTCCTTCTGTGGTAGGAGCCTGACGAGGAGCCTGTTCCCTCTCCAGGGGATCCAGAAGCAGGGAGAATTGGGGCCTGGAGCATCCTTTCCCACCCCCAGCCCTGCAACCCACTTCCTCTTGGTAGGCCCCCATCCTAAAAGTTTACGCTACTTACAATGACAACCACCAGCTGGGGAGCATTTGAACACTCAGGGGACATTTGGAAAAAAGGATAGGGGAGCCCCTGAAGCCATCCGTGTCACATACTTCCTAAGATTTTGTCTTTTACTTTTCTTTTGCCCCTCCTGAATTCTGTGTTCCCAACTACCTCTGTCCCCTATTTTTCTTTTCTTTAGCCTGGCTCTCTTTGATTTTTCAGCTTCTGGGTTTTCTTTTTTTTTTTTTTCCAGGTAACCCTCGCACGACTGCTCTTTGCCTGCGACATCCTTTGAAGAAGTCCTTTTTCTTTTCCAATTCATCCTTTCCCCAGGTGACCCTTTCTAGCTTCCAGATGTCTGAGGACCCTGCTCCTTCAAGCTCCCTGCCACCTCAGTCGCATCCCCTCACACGGACTTTTATCCAGATGACGGACTCTTTACTGATGCTGTGCAATGGAGCCAGGGAGGCCAGGAAAGCAAAGGAACATAAAAGCAAACAGACAAATTAATGACAAGTTTGTTCAATTCCGGCTGTGCGTTTCGGGGGCAGAGGGGCTGGTAATAGGTCACAGCATCCAGAAATCACTTTGACAGTAGGACATCTGTCATGACTGAGGCCAGGCCCTGTCTGTGCCTGGCGCCAGGCCTGTGGCACCAATTTATATCTCCCTCTAAGGCCCCTGGCTCCTGATATCAGGACCGGCGCGCTGTGCTAAGTGACAACCACAATTAATACCCCCGTTCACCTCTGATCCCAGAAACCAGACTATTGACTAAGAAAAGAGTTTTTTCACCGAAGTGAAAAGATCAAACATAATTATACTTACGGATTATTCTGTATAAAAACCCTCATTGTTTGACACAGAAAGGGGCTTATATGAAGTGAATGAGTGTTAACTAGATGACAACAACTTGAGACAAAAATTAATTTCAATCTTCCCAGAAGTGCCTCTATTTATCGCTAAACTGAAAAACCTCAAGGATGAGAAAAATAAATCTGAGCTCTAAGCCTATGGATTGTGAATATTTTATTAGTGGATCACTGTTGCTCAGTGTGGTTCTATGTTTCTTAATCTGAAGCGAATTTTGGAGGATAAAGAAGGATTGAGGGGGCGGAAAATGAGTCTGTAAAGCCAGCATTGTATCAATGGCTGAATTCCAGGAGGACAGCGGGGAAACAGTGCTGCGCCTGCTTACAAAGTCAGATTGTTTTCCCATCGTCATTCCCTTTTACGAGAGCTGCCAATCAAATCAACACCGCTCATTTCTAACCAGTTGGATGACCTCAAAGAGTTCCGCCTTCCTGGTACTCCCTGTCTTCTTCCCTTGCAGGGACCAACTTTGTACATCTAAGGTTGCATGGTGTGTACTGTCAACCAGCCTAAATAGCAAGATATCCCTGGAGTTGAGAGCTCGCTGCAAATACCAGCTCACAGAACGTGCTAGCACTGGGTTCATTCATGTCTGCAAACCAACCAGTCAGCACATACCCACGGTGTGGTGAATCCTTCTCCAGGATCTTCCGGTTTACTTAATATTTAAAATAAAAATCCCCGAAGTCACCATACCTGACTATTGGTCTTTTATCTCTGAAAACAGCACGAGCTTGGGTATCTGCTCCAACTCCTTCCCCATCAACCACCACTCCCTGGGCTCTCTCTGGTTTCCCAGTCAGTTGTTCCACCAGCCAGCAGCGCAATCAATGGCTATGCAGGTACCTTGGGCTCCAGGCCTGACATCTTTATATCCTGCTCCATAAGTATCTAGGCAGGCTCAGGGCCCAGAGGCCTGGTAGAAATGGGTGGCATGCAGAAAGGAGGAGACCACCATTCCTCATACATGGACAGAATGGAAACCCTGGAAACTGACAGTGGGAAACTGGAGAAAGGTCCCAGAAGGCCAGAGACTGGGGGCACAGCCTCAAGACCACTGAGGACCTGAAGGTTCAGACCTTTGAGAATTGCATGGCCAATGTTTGCATTGTCCTACAGACTGGCGATTCTCATCTTGCTGCTGCTGATGTTAGAGTCAGTTATGAGATATCTGGTCACATGTCAGTCTGTGGGGAATGGCATCTGTAGACTCAGAAAGACAACTGATGAATGCCAGTGTTACACACTGCAGCTGGAGACTTAAATCAAAACTCTCAGGGAGAAGCTACTTTTAATGAAGGAGAATCGGGACCAGGAAAGACAAAAGCCCAGAAGCCCCAATTGTCAGTTATGGGTCCAGAGTGGAAGAGGATGTTCTCCAAATTAAGGATCAAAATCTCTCAGCAAGATCTTGATAGACATAAGGTTCCATATGAGCAATTGGTTCGGAAGAACCAAAAGGTACAGGCAGGCACCAGGCCCAGAAAATTGAGGAGGACCACAATTGTTAACTGAGGTTACCGTCCTGCCCAGTCCTGCCGTCATTCAGTCCCAAAGAATCATGCAGAAGTCTATATCAATGATAAACTGATTGTCTCAGTATCTAAGGCTCTTCCTAATTAATTTTTGTAATTTATAATAGCCCATAATTTTTGTCTATATTGGCCACGTGGCTTGGTACCTTTTTCAGCAAGGCAGTCTCATTTTGCTTCCTCTGTGGCTGGGTCATGACTGGAGACTGAGCGTCCCTCTTCCCAGAATTCTCATTGCCAGACCTCTACTTCCTACCTGGTTGTCTTCGTCCCGCCTATACTTGCTGCCTGGCTACTGGCCAATCAGCATTTTATTAAAAAATAATACAAGTAACAGGATAAAAGACCATTGTCCCACAGCACACAATGGTCACCAATGAGTCTCCAGAGATGAGAGATTCCCGAGACAATAATTACAGAGCTGAGACATACTTTTCAGGCCTTAGATTCCCTGAGAAATCTGAAGGTTAGCTTAAGCTGAGAGACACAGAAGCCAGCTACAACATACAGATGTAAGAGTTCAGAGCAGGCAGCTACACCAAGAACAGCAGTAAGAAGAGCTGTGGAACATGAAGGTCAAGGTGGAGGAGGTGGAGGCAGAGGTTAACACCTATGTTTGTCTACTGGAAGATGGAGAGGAATTCAGTCTCAAAGACTCCCTGGACAGCACCCAGCCCCATGCAAACCGTCACAGAGCATGAACGGCAAAGGGCCCTACAAGACCCATGACACCGAATTGACATACTGTTGAGAAGCATGGAATTCCTGGGGACTAAGAAATCAGCGGAATTTCAGAGATAAGTGGTCAACTCTGAGTTTGCTTGAGTTCCAGCATCCACATCTCTGTTCAGATTCTCCTTTCTCAGTAGACTGGCCATCCTAGAAAACAGTGGCTCTTCATTCTTCTGGCCCATGGCTGGCAGCCCCCTCCTTGCTTTCCCATGCATCTCTCTTTTTCCTATGGCCAACTGGTGGAATTTAACAGATGATGATTTCAACGTGTCCCTTGCAAGTTTGCTGTTCACCTTTGTCTTGGCCTTGGGGAGAGGGAATCAGCTAAGATCTTGAGCTGTTTACTGCTCTGATCAAGGAGTTCAATTGCAGGATCCCTCAGAAAAAATGTACTCTAAGCCCCAATGATTAATAGGGCTTAACTAAAGCTTTAATTATAAAGTCATAATGTGAGTTTTGGTCAGGGACCCCCTGCAGATACTCAAACCCACATATGCTCTGTCTCTCTATTTAATATGACAGATCATTTGCATATAATATTTGCACACCTTGGCATGCATTTTAAGCGGCACTTTGCTTGTACTCCTGAATGCAATGCAGATGCTGTATAGGAGCTATAATGTATTGTCTAGGGAAAGCTGTCTTGATAGCATCTGTTCATGTTCAGCAGAAACAAATCCTTCTATCCAAATATATCTGATCTGGGGTTACTAGAACACCGAAGATGCCAAACGCACAGATAGAATGGTCAACTATAAATAAAGGGGTCACAATAAAGGAAAAAATTCAAGATGAGATGCTATTAGTACCCTGCAGGTCCCTGCTGTCCCTTCCTTCCACTCTTTCTTCCTTTCCGTTGCTTTTTGGTTGTATCCTTTTTTTTTCTCTTAATCTCTATCATGTACCATCCAAAGGGAACAACAAATCAGCCTAAGAGTGTCTCAGAATGACCTGTTCCTCTCATTATTTGATCAGGCACCTTTTCCCTTTTCTAAATGCAAACCTTTTCTATCAGACTTTTTCTGTACTTATTCTTCAGCTTATCCTCAATATGGAATTCATAAGCAGTTGTGATTTTTTAAAATGTGTTTCTCTATTAAGCATGTATTAATAAATCACGACACACTATAGACTAGTGCTATCAGAACTCAACATATCAGACATGCTAATGTTTTATAATCACAACAAGGAAGAAAAAGAGACACTAAGGATGTACTTCAGTTAGTTACTGAGGGCAGCAGAGTCCTGAGTCCTATCCCCATAACAAGAGAGAGAAGGCTCTGAGTAGTTAAAACATTTGCTGCTCTTCCAGGAAGCCAAGACTCGATTCTCACTCAGTGTCCACATATAAGCTTATAACCACCAGTAACTCGAGTTTCTGAAGATGCTATGCCTTCCTTTGCCATTTTCAGGCACCAGGCACACACACAGCACACATGTATATGCAAGCAAAATGCTAATACATATAAACTAATCATATGTTTAAAAAGAAAACAATGAAAGTGCTAGGTGGTGGCACTTGGGAGACAGAGGCAGATAAATCTCTGTGAGTTTGAGGCCAGCCTGGGCTACAGAGTGAGCTCCAGGACAGTCAGAGCTACACAGAGAAATCCTGTCTTGAAAAACCAAAGAATAAAGGAAAAAAAGAAAGAAGATGAGAAGAGGGTGAAAGGTAGAAAGAGCAATAGTTCTTGGACTGGAAAAAAAAAAAAACAAAGAAGGGGCAAATGTCTTGCAAAATACAACTGGGACACTGATTCCCTGTGTGCTATTAGGAAATTTCAGGGCATTGTGAAGGAGACAGAGGGTATTTGCATTGTGGTTATGGTATAGCAGACTGTGCAGGATTCAGCGAAGTGTTATAGGATAACAAGGAAACCACATTTTTGTGTTCTTAACGATTTTAAACAAACATAAGAATTTCTCATGGAGTTTTACTTATGTATCTGTGGAACTGTCACTTTTTATGATGGTAAGTTTACATGCTTTCCTCTCATTAAACTAGGCTTTCTGGGAATGTAATCATATCTGCTATAATGTTAAAAAAAATAGAAGAAGAGAAGAAAGAGAGGGAGAGAAGGGAAGGGGAGAAAAAAAAAGGCAAGTTCTTCTTAAAAATATCTATATACTGTTAAATACCAAAGTACAGAAAATTCTCTCCAGCAAATTCCATTCCTTCCCCTCCTCTCTCCTCTCTTCTCGGTCAGTAGAACAAAGGCCAGCAGATAGCTTCTCTATTCCGGCAGGCATTCTGCAGCTGTTTGTTTGGCTTCCTCGGATCAGGATATAAATCCAAAGCTACCTCACAGGGCTAATCCTGGACCACTGTGTGTCGGGAGGCAAAGCATCCAGTTCAACGTGCTGGGACTAGAGTAAAACAAGCTGCTAGGCTCCTGATGATGGAGGTGCCGAGCGCAGAGAGCAGGAGACAGTCGGTGTCATGTCCCCAGTGGGCAGCATCATACTCCCTGAGCTTGAAGGAAGGAAAATGAACTTTGTTTTCAAGACTTTTCTAATCCCAAGCCTCTTGGGCCAGCCCCATCTCCTGTTCCAGCCATTACAGACACTTCACATCTAAATATTTACAACACAGGAAGAGATAGGAGACATTTTTTATGACCGCTGCACTCCTGTCACCCATGGCAAGGATCACTCCCAGGCCCACACTGGTGACCTGGAGAAGCAGGCATTCTTATCAGAGATAAGCGAGCAAGGGTCTGAGATAGTAAACAAAGTCAGTTGGCCGCTTTGGCTTGCATTCAATAAGCACAACTTCATTAACGGCTTCCTTTCCCTTTGTAGGACCAAGCACAAATGTCAACAAGATCATGGAAAGTGTTTCTTGGAGGAAAGGGTCTTGTTCACAGTGCTATGTCACATATACAATGATTAAAAATCGTGGACTTCCAAAACAATGGCATACAAAGGGAAATACTTAAGCAGAAAGCCGTCTATCCAAACCATGCGGAGAGTATGAGCCTACCAATCAGGTCCTAGAGTCCCAAGTGAGCAATGTTTTATATTTGCAAGGATGTTTTCATTGCTGTTATACACACATAAATCACTAGAAGTGCTCTTTAGGAACGCTTTGAGGTGTCTAGGCCTCACCTACCCAGAATCCTATGTGTTGAGCAAAGTGAAATGTTTCGGATGCAGCTGGACACCATGCCATGACTCATTAAGTATACCACACCATCTGGATGCTGAAGGGAGCACCGGAACCTCTTCTCAGGGTTTATATTCCCTTCTGTTCTGCCCCCCTTACCCTCTCCACTCACTCACAGACTCATGGATAAGACTGACTTGCGGAAATCATGTTTGAAGTCAGTGCATTAGCAATTCTCTGCTGCATGTTGTGGGAGGTTAAGTGTGATGGAAGGCATGGCCTCTCACTTAAGGGGATACTGTCTTCGAAAGAATTTCTCAAATGAGGCTGTAGAGACAGCGCCATAGGCAAAGTGCCTGTCATACAAGCCCTAGGGTGCAAGTTCAAATCCCCAGCACCCACTTTATAAAAGCTTATTTGTGGTGGCCAGCATGGGTAACTCCAGCACAGGAGAGCAGAGGCAGGTGAGCCCCGGAGGCATTCTAGGTAAAACGGAGTGCTCCTGGTTCAGTGAGAGACCCTGTCACCCACAAAAATATGGTGGACAGCAATAAAGATACCTGATATTTACTTCTGGCCATAACACACGTCCTCCTGGAAGTATCCATAGACATCACATGCACACATACAATTTTTAAAGTAGTCAAATAAAACTCAAGTATATGCTAATTGAAAACTTAACGTGTACAGAAGAAGAAACATTAAGAGGCAAACGTTTCCTTTATCTCTCCGCTGACCTGACCTCTCCTCTGAGGAACTCATTGCAAACTGTTAGATGTGTGTCCGTCTGCTTTTTCTGTACAGTTACATATGTAGCTGTGTCTGTGCATGCATGTACGTGTGCTTTTCAACTTTCTAATTGTGAAAAGCTCTATTCATGAAAGGATTGAGGCATTTTGATCCTCCAGACAGATGCAAGAGAACGCTGTCAGCACACAAACAATCAAATTGAAGTTGCAGACAGCTCGGGGTGACTAAGGCTGAGCGCAGCTGATCTTTTTCGACCTGAAGACTTTCCAGGCTTTGCTTGCCTTCTCAAGTAAACCTTAGTTAGTAAGTGAGGCTCTTGAGGTATATAAAAAGCATCCGTGAGGATGCTAAGGGAACAGGAAAGAATGGCAGTCACATCCTGCAAACTCGTGAACACTGTTAGAGTCTTCATAGAAGCACAAGGTGCTAAATGAACTCACCTCCTCCAGAGTTCTGGGTGACAGAGGATCTGTTTCCGTGAGAAGGCCAGAGTAGAGGGCACAATGGCGGATGGTGTGGATGTTCACGTGAAACGTATATTATTCGCCCTGCTTTCTCTCCTTGCCAGCCCTGCAATCCAGCTATGGCTCTTGGGAAGGTCCCCAAGCCCACTCACTAACTGCTGAATGTCTTCATCGTCAGGAGTGGTATTTCTCAGCTGTCCATTTCCTCCTTCTGCAGTGATGCCACTCTCTCCTCTTTACACCAATGAGACTGAGCCTTCATTCGGCTTTCACCAATTCCTGTGTAATATCCACACCCTAGAACCTAGCGTGCTTTTATGCTTGGTCTTCATTCTCTATCTGATAGAGCTGACAAAATCCAGGTCTCAGTAATGCCACCCAAATCTCCTTTTCTGCCCTGTTTCATATGGAGTCTCTCTCTCGCAGTTCACACACACACATGGTGCCTTTCAAGCCAGCCTGCGACCCTCTTCCCCCATGTCTTAGTCGCGTGACTTAGGAAGAAAGCACTATGCCAACTGTCTGAATTGGAGGCTACATCACTATTCCTCACTCCTTCTCTTGCCTCGTCCTGAGCATCCGGCAATCATGAAGTCCTAAGGAATACCCTTAGAAAATATTTACCTGCTCTGCTACCTGCTCAGCTTCCATCACTGTTACTGTGATCTTCATCCTTTCCACCTGGACCAGATGGAAGGATTCCCAAGCTAGCATCCTGACGAAATGTCTCTTCTCTCTTAATCCCTAACACTTGCTCTAAGAATGTTCATGTTTCTGAAAACACACTCCCCCACTCCCCCACTCCCCCTACACACTTACCTCCTGCTTAATAATCTTAAGTGATTTTTCTATAACCTATTTAGGACAAACACTCAATGTCATTAAGATACTTTCTACCTCAGCCTCAACCTTCATCTCTAGCTATTTCTTATCATAAAAAAGAACACTTCCCCCCGAGACACCAGGGTCCTTCTCATCTATGTTTTAAAAGTTGTTCTTAGAGTTATTTTATTTTCCATATGGTGTTTTGCTTGTACATACGTATGTATGTATGTATGTGTATGACATTCAGGCCTGGTGCCACACAGTTAAGAAAAGGGCATCGGATCCCTGGAATCAGATGTTTGTGAACTGCCATGTGGGTGCTGGGAATGAAACTCAGCTCCACTGTAAGAGGAACAAGCACTTTTCACCACTGAGCCATCTCTCCAGCCCCTCATCTTTGGACAGTTCTGCTTCCTCAGTCAGAAATGCCTCCCATCTGGTGTTAACTCCTTCAGCATGTAGGACAAAAGTTTGCTGTAGGAATTCCTGTCATCAGTAGCCTTTAAGTTACCCGCCCACTTGGGCATGGCCTCTTATCCTATATATGCCTATGAAAAGCACATATCTGTTCTCTTTTCTGGCTGTGGTATTCGGTTGCTGTTCCCCGTTCCAGCAGAGGATTGTGATCTGTGAGTTCACCCCTAAATAAATAGCGCTCTATTATACTCAATTCTGAGCTAGTGTGGGATTTCTTTTAAGCGTCCTTCTTCAAAAGCTTTTCCCTCTGTCCATCCATGCCTACTCATGCCTCTTTACAAGCTCCTCAAAGACAGCCCCAGCCTTCGTGTTCCTACAATGCAGTGCCCTTGTTCTTGGATGCATTCACACCTCTCTTAGCCAACAAGTAAGAGAGATGAATGGACAATAATACGAAACAGCAGCACACCATGTAATCATTTCTAAACCTCAATCATTGTAGTAGACTGCTAACGTGGAACCCTACATCATCTGTCAAATGCCATGCATGCCTTTGTCTACTCGAGGTTTCTGTCACCTACTAAAGCAATGATGTGTCATCGGGACAAATGATAGCCCTGTCTGTAGAGGTGATCTTTGTCTTCCTTCTTACTCAACTAGCTGCTACAAAGTCACAGTTTGGAACAGCACGGGCTCCTAATCCCGCCTTTTGGAATCATTAATTCTTTTATTTTTCCATATATTCCATGATTACTAAGTGGACAGGACGTTGGACAAGACAAAAAATAGTAATAACCCCTATTCATTAATTTTGAGTGAAAAAAACAGCTAATAGGCAAATACAGAAGAATAACATATTTCAAGAAGTTGTGAGTGTTAGAGGTGACAATAGGGACAACAAACAGGGACAGAGGGAAAAAAACCCTTAACATGTGCAGTGTAGGGTAAGTTCAAAGGGACTCTTTTAGGGTGGTGTGATTCTGGCTGCTATTGTGCATCCAAGACAAGAAGAGCACAGAATCTACTGGGTTGCTTTTTAAAATGGGGGGTGCATGGGTATGTTGTGTGAAGTCTTACTCTTTCGGCTTTTTGAAGGGCTCACCACCCAGCTCCCAAATAAATCACACATGAAGGCTTATTCTTAGTTATGAATGCCTGGCTTTAGCTTGGCTTGTTTCTAGCCAGCTTTCCTTAACTTAAATTATCCCCACTACCTTCTGCCTCTGGGCTTTTATCTTTCTCTATTTCTGGATACCTTTCTTCTTTCTCTGTGGCTTGCTGTGTAGCTGGGTGGCTGGCCCCTGAGGTCCTCCTCTCCTTGTTCTCTTGCTGCTTGGTCTCAGTTCTCTTATTTACACTCTCTGCCTGCCAACCCTGCCTAGCCTATCCTTACTCCTGCCTCACTATTGGCTGTTCATCTCTTTATTAGGACCATCAGGTATTTTGGACAGGCACAGCTTCACAGAGTCAAACAGATGCAGCGAAACCAAAAGTCACACACCTGAACATAATGGTTAGGAATCAAGAGGCTTCAGAAGGAGTCTGAATGAAAAGAAATATCACCCACCAGGGAATGCAGTTTTGGGTTTACGTTCCTCATGGGAAAACTGTGCATCGTTATAAGAAATACAAAGCTTAGGACTTTAAAGAAATGGAAAGCTTGAAGCCTTAGGACTCGTGGGTTAGAGAAGAGGCCAGGCATATTATTTGGGACAGGTGTAGGCTGGTACCTAGCCAAGCTGAGGTGGTGTGGAATGGCAGAATGGGAAATTAAATGGACTATAAGTTTGGGCAGAATGACTCTAAATAAATATTTTAAGGTTTTATTAATCTTATTTTATTCTACCCACAGAAATTAATTATGAACCTGTGCCAATTCTTTGGCTTCCAATGTTTTTAAATAATTAATTTTCTATATACATCATCTACAAAATTATGTCAGCAATTTCTATAGTATAAGTCTGTCATACATCTTCAGACTTTCACCCTACAGGTTATAGAAAATCAATTAAGGTTATTAGTCAGGAAGTAGCATAACACAATTTTTCGGAAACAAGAAATTTTAGTGAAAAATGTTTGGGATTGGGAGAGGAAAAAGAAAAAGACATCATGTAGCAATACTGGTATAAGGGACATTAATCTCTTCCAAATGAAAATGATTTTTTTTCCCAGATACATTTTTTAGAATCCTAGAATTATACCACTGAGAAAATACTTTTACCATTATTTAGGATATACATTTTATTTGGAAATAAAATTATCAGAAATAAGAATGACGTGAAAAATTCGTATTTCAACACTAAAACCTCCCCACCCTAGCTGTGAATTGAAGAATATCCTTAAGATAGCATATTTGTGAATGAGGCCATGAAGTGATGGGTCGTCTTAAATAAAGCAGAGCATTTTGGGATGGGAAAGAGGAAGAGAGAGCAGAGGAAGATAGGCCAAGGTGAATTGCCTCATTCTGGAGCTGGTTGGAGCAGAGGACTCATTTGCTTCCACTGTTAGAAGCACTCCCATCAGTGATGACCACTCCCTACTCCATACTTGTCAGGTTATAGGTTTGAGAATAAGGGCTCATCAAAGGGAAGAGCTGGGTACCAGAGGACACGGACCGAGAAGGTCTCTTTCAGGAGAATGAAAATATAAGAAGATGCTTGGGTCCTTGGCTCCCGCTCTAGTAGGCGCTCCTATTTGCCTTCCCTCTCTCTGATTTCTCTCACAGAGATTGGTTCTAGAACCTCACAGATAAAAAAAAAAAAAAAAAAAACTGGGAAAAGATTACAAGTGGGACAATGATGGGCATTGCCACTTTGTTTTTGCTTTTTGAGTGTTTGTTCATTTACTCAGCTGCTTTTGTTTTGTGTGCCATTCTCCCAGGAATTGCTCCCAGGGCCTCCTGCTTGCTAGGAAAGGACTCTCCCATCCCTAGATTAGTTGCCATATTATTTCCTCCTACTTTGCCTGGTGTAAAACCACCTCTCACCTGTCTCTTGTCTAAGTCTCCCATCCCAGGCATTGAGCTCTTTAAAATACAATGCTATAGATTCTGGCGGTAGCTGGCACACACTGGCTTACTGAAATATAGTATGATTTCCAGTTTAGTATTATTATGGAATTCCTGGGCATACATACCAATGAGTCTCTATTTCTTGAGCCTTCTCTTGAGCTCTTTAGTTCTTTGTGTTTGTCTTGTCCAACTCTAATGTGTTAGGTTTTGTTTTACCTTGCCTGCTTCAGGCACCTGATTGGTCTACCAAAAAGCGGAACAGCCAATAGCTAGGTACAAGAAAGGATAGGCAGGCAGGGCTGGTGGGCAGAGAGCATAAATAGGAGGAGAAATCTAGGCTCAAGGGTGGGGTGTGAGGAGAACGAGAGAGAAAGAGAATGAGGGACAAGCCTGGGGCAAGAAGCCAGGCAGATGCCAGCCAGCCAGACATAGAGAAGCAGTGAAAATGAGATATACAGAAGTAAGAAAGGTAATAAGCCTTAAGGCAAACGGTAGATAAAGAGAAAGAGGTTGATTTAAGTTAAAAGAGCTAGCCAGAATTGTGCCTATTTGAATGTGAACATTCAAAACCAATAAATCTCTTTGTCATGATTTGGGAGCTGGTCAATGCCCCAAAAGAAAAAGCCTGGTACATATTCTATTTTATCATCACCGTTTAAAAGTCTGTTTGCTAATGAGAGACAGAGAAGGGATGGATCCAGATGGGAGGGGAGGTGGGGAGAAACTGGAAAGAGTTACAGGAAGGGGAGACAGTAATCAGGATATATTATGTGAGAAGAAAATTTAAATCCTTCCAGATTTGGAGGAAGTTCCATTTGGAGATAAAGATGTAGAAAGTGCAATGAAGGAGAAGATGAATTCATAGTTTTACTTGCCTTTATATTAAAAAATAGTATAACCAAATAACTAAGGATTTAAATTCTTTAGAAATTGTGCTGGAAAATAAGTTGTTAACTAAAGGACTTTGAAAGAAACACACTAATAACCAGAATAGTATTTAACATAATGCAAATGTAACTAAGATGGAGTTAGTTGATTGACACAAAATAGACTAGGAGAACTTTCAAAGAAAAAAAGACAAAGATAAAACCGGGAGAGAAAAAGTGGGCAGTGAAATATTAGAAACTAAATACATACAAACTCAGAACATTGAAATGTTATACACTTGCTTTAAATGAAATAAGTCACACAAAGAAAGACAACTGATATGTGTTCTCTTTCCTATGTGGAAGTTAAGAACGTTGATCTGCATAGAAACTAGTCTTTAGTACATGTGAGAAACTGGAGAGGAGGGAGGAGACTAGAAATTGGCAAAGTATAAAATAAAAGCGTTTCCCATCTCAAAACGTTAAATATGAGGGAGAGAAGTTGTTGCATGAATTCTAATTGGTCTTAATAATATAAACCTGGAGCCGGATATCAGGTAAAAAATGCTGAAAGTTCAGAGAGAGAAAGGAGCAAGCCACAGCCAACTCTTACCTTGCTAACTCCTCAGCCAAAAAGAACCGACCTCATGTCTCCTCCTGCCTTTTATTCCTCCCTCCACCCAGCCATTTCACTTCCTGTCTGTCTGTACAGACCTCCAGACCTCTATGGTTAACTAGTGGCTAGCTCCACCCTCTGATCTTCAGGCAAGCTTTATTTGTTAGAGTACAAACAAGATATCACCACAAGAAGTTATTATTTTTTAATGTTTTGTGCTTTCCAGGTTTTTTTTTTCAAAGATGCTGGCTTCACGTGCTTGGTGTACTTCTTTGAAATGCAATTCCAAGATTAGAAGTTTTATTGAGAAGCCAGCCCTAAGTTTAAATATCATTTTGCTTATACTTGACCTCAATTTTCTTTTGTCAAAATAAAAACAAGGCTGCTGTGGGAGGTGAGAGCATGCAAGGCTGAATTTTCGGGTCTTGGGAGAGTTTTGCTCTCATCAATGTTAAGGCATGGCCTTTTCTGCACTCCAGTGTTCTGAACCACACATCACCTGTGTGTGAACAAGACCAAGCAGGAGAAACAATAAAGACTTCTTTGACGAAAAGAAACAATGTTTTTATATTTGAATTTTTTAAAAAATATTTATTTATTATGTATATAGCATTCTGCCTGCAGGTCAGAAAAGGGCACCAGATCTCATTACAGATGGTTATAATCCACCATGTGGTTGCTGGGAACTGAACTCAGGACCTCTGGAAGAACAGCCAGTGCACTTAACCACTGAGCCATCTCTCCAGCCCTATATTCGAATTTTTATATTTGCATAGATATGTCCATTTGTATCTGTATGTCAATTAAGAAAAAGATTGAACTGTATTGATAAGCTGTGTGTCCCTGGATAAGTTTTCTAATTTCAGCTATGCTTCCCTCATCTATAAACGGAGCTAATGAAATATTATCTTCAAAGGACTTTGCAGGTGATTGAAAAGGAAAACACGTGCAAAACTCTCAGCAGAGTAGATAGCGTATGTCAGAACTCAGTATAAGTTAGCACTATATGCATATATCACCATCAAACTCAGACCCTGGCTCTCTCATGTGCAGAGACTGTGATTTCCTCAGAGTCCTACATGCTTGGTGATATAGGCTTATAATAGGCATCATGGACTGAATTAAAAAAGATCAATAGTACATGGCAGTTTCTCTATATTTCTGTCAATTTCTTAAAGTATTTTAATACTGTTAGCAAAACTTCAAAGCCGATATTAAAATGTTTTACTTGCCGGGCGGTGGTGGCGCACGCCTTTAATCCCAGCACTCGGGAGGCAGAGGCAGGCGGATCTCTGTGAGTTCGAGACCAGCCTGGTCTACAAGAGCTAGTTCCAGGACAGGCTCCAAAGCCACAGAGAAACCCTGTCTCAAAAAACCAAAAAAAAAAAAAAAAAAAACTAAAATGTTTTACTTGTGAAAACAAATATATTGCAGAAGCAAGGCTTTTAAGCAATGTATGAACAGAAACAAGCTACTGTTAAAAATAGGTATTTCAAAAAATTTTAGTAATATTCATAATCCACTTGCTATCCTGCTCAAAATATTTCAGTTTTCCCCTTAGCTGTTTAGAGTTGAAAGTTTTGATTTGTGGTCTTAAAAGCTCATTCATAATTTTTTTTTATTTTCCAGAGATAGCAAAACTTTTGGTGAATTTTTCAACTCTCAAGGGTTGGAAATGAGTTCAAAGCTCAAAACTAGGAGTAGTACAATTTACTCATTGTTGTTTTCTCTGATCTAAACTCTATCCCCAGCTACCTCTGTCTCTCTCTAAGACAATGAAAGCTAAGGCTATGACGTATCGTGGCTCATAACAGGAAAGCACATCTTGGCTGCTTCTCTCCTGTTCTTAGAGGCTTAGTCTAGCAAGGATGACAGACCAACAGGACAGCAAGAATTTAGTGTAATTTGGACGGAATTGAGGAATTCATGGGTGTGTTGTTTTCCTTTTCTTGTGCTTGCACATGCTTGACTACGTTGGTGTGGTGTACGTGCCTATGTGTGTATGGGTGTAGCATGATGGCCATTACGTGCAGAGGTCAGAAGAAGCTGGGCTATGTCCTGCTCAATGAGTCTTCTTCCCTGGAGACAGTGTCTCTCACTGGACCTGGTAGTTAGCAAGGCCTGGTGATGATCTTCTTGGCTCTGGCCCCAGTGCTGGGTTTATAGTTGCATGCAGCCACGCCTAGTTAGAGATTTGAACACAGATTCTCATATTTGTAGGGCAAGCATTCTTATCCCCTGGGGAGAACTTAGCAATTCAGATTCTATCGTGACTCCTCTACTTAAAATGAGATCATGTCTAATACATATATTTTTTTCTGAATCTCAGCCCCCTCTTTTGGAAAACAAAGATACGTGTGTGTGTGTGTGTGTGTGTGTGTGTGTGTGTGTGTGTGTTCTTCTTCATCAAACCGTGGCTATGTTTTGAAATCTGAAAAAAAAAAAACCTAAAATTATGGGATATCGTTGCTTTATGTTGTCTGCTGTGGTTTATATATGTTTTTCTCTATAAAAGTAAATATTAAGTAAGCAAATACTTGCAACAGACTTTGCATAGAATTGTTAATGCAACCAACCCTAATGTCGATTGTGTTTATAACCTGGATTCTAAGAATTGGAGACCTTCAATATTGCTTAATCTTTAAAATGGCAGTACTAGGCAGTCATTATTATCACCATTTGAGAAGGTATAAATCACTAAAGAACATCAGTCCTGTATGTTTTGTCCTGGTATGCAAGACAACGTTCTAGACTGAAGAGCATAAAGCATTATTATTCCCTCCTTACAGATGAAGCTTCTAAAGCTTGCAGGTTAGAGTCACATAGACAACCAGGAAGAGACCCCACGGGGCTTTGAGGACACTCTGAAAGTTCTACTTCTCCTTTGTAGCAAGTGAGGTACAGGCAGGTTAAAGAAGCTACTGCAGGGTTCCCAAAGAGGAAGTGGAGGCGTCGAGATTTAATCCCTGGTCCATCCCCTGCACTGCTGTGTGACTCCCACTACAACGGAGGAGAGGGATCCACAGAAGATACACAAATTGTGCCTTCCTTTAGTTTAACAAACTGTTATAAAAAATTCGTGTTGTGTCTTACAACGTCCTTGTTCGCTTTCTCATCTCTCCTTGACTCTGAAGCCTTTTCTCTTATTTTCAGGGCCCCTTGGTCTCCAGAATTCAAACTTGCTCTACTGTTTCCAGGGACGAAGGTGTGTGGAGCGTTGCCCGCCCCTTTTTCTCATTTATGCCAGCTCTCCCCGTCTCTTCCTGGGAGTTCAAGGATTAGCTTTCTTAACAATGTCGATCTTTGATGCATGAGATTTAGGTGGGCAGCTTCAGCAGAAGGATGAACTGACAAAAACTTTTTAGTAAAGTTCAAATAGAAAAACTTTGTACTTCTGAAAATGATCGGGTTTTTCAGTCACCGAACTTTGTTCCCAGTGTCCTGGGTTGTAGGCTATTCTTTAGTGAACCTTCTCCCTAGGAATCCTTCCGTCTTCAAACACCTTCTTTAAGTTCACGGTTCGTGCTTTCATATCTTATTTCTGCTCAACGCAAACTTTTCTTTTTTCCGCCTCTCTTTCTCTAGTTGGCGCCATTGGAAGCGAGATGAAGGTGGCCTCTCTCTTTGCACTGAGAGTTCATCCAGATAAGCCGACAAACACAAAGGTTACAGAGATGATATTGTATAGGCCACACTAAGGTCGGGTAACCAGAAACCCAATAACAGGGATTAAGGCCAAAAAAAAAAAAAAAAAAAAAATCAGCACCGATAATCTTCAGATTCCCATGTTCGCCACGAAAGGGCTCAGCGCTGCCCTGCCTATTTCCTTTGCTGTACATAAAAGAACCTTGTTCCACTTAGAGGCCCTCATTGTCATGAAATCAGTCATTTGAATCAAAGTCCTTAGGGACATTTTCCATGCTGAGAGCGCTGCTTTGAAAGGTGTTTAATTATCCCGCAGACCTGGGAGCTACCCAGCATGCCTTAGGACTTGACAAGTTACCTTTTTACCTTTCTACCAGATAAGAAAACCGTGCAGGGTAAATACTGGAGTATTATATATAGTTCACTCGTTTCTTACTCCATATATGTCTTTATTTGACATAAAGAGTTATTATAGTGCATCGTTATGCAGTAAAACCTAACGATTAGAATGATGGGCTTTAGACGTCAGGTTGAATCCCAACTCTGTGACCTTGAAGTGACTTAACTATCTTGTGGCTTACTTTCCTCATCTGTGAACCAGAATGCTACTCACACCCCTGGTGAATGTGACCATCCCATGTTTCTTTCTGGAAACGATGACAAATGGCTTACCGGAAACAGTAACGGGGATATTGTGCCCTGTAAGAGCTCCCTGGGATGCTAGCATTCCATCCTGCAGGGGCGCTCCTAGAGCAGGGAGGTAAACAACCTAAAGAGTACTTAAAGAACTCCCAGAAACTGACCAGATTCACCAGGCCCCTCCCTGCAAGATTAAACAGTAAACCTCTAGGGGTGCAGAAGAAACTCGGAGGAAGAAAAGGCTGAGCTGTGAAGACTCGCAGAGAAGAAAAGCTGTGAGAATGATTCTGGGACCAGACTAACTGCCCGGAAGAGGCAGAAACCAGCCCAGCTGCCCGGAAGAGGTTTAGATCAACTGAGGCGCCTGGAAGGAACCCCCTCCAACCTGGTGAGCCGCCTGCAGGCTGTGCAGTGTGCTCCAGGTGCCCGGCTCTGTGAGCTGTCACCCATGCCGGGGTGGATCTTGGTGGTGGGTTTTGGTGTGATGCAGCTGTCTCGGAGTCATTTCTGCTCCTGTAAATAACCCCTCCCTCATATTGTTGTAAATAAGCCCAGTAAAACACATTGGTTTACGGAAGTTGGAATTTGCTGGTGTCGATACTTCTGTGTGTTCTGGGTCCCCTATCTGGGGTGTGCACAATTTTGTTTCCCCAGGAAAAGCTTTGTCAGACAACAGTTTAAGAGCACTAGGGTTCAAAAAATAATGACTATTTATTACAATATATTTATAGTGTTTAATGCTTGGGAGGTGCTCATAAACATGTGTGAACTGGCTTCACGCCCACTAAATATGCACGACTCTTGGGTTCTTTATGGTATAAATTGAAAGTAAGTCATAGATTTAAGTTTTGCCACATATAGGGACATTATAAATATTCCTATTATAAAATTTAAGCTAAGTATGTAAAGAACATAGTAAAATTTAAAAATAATTTCACATATTTATTATTTTAATATACAGATACATACTTTTTCCTAATCCTCAATTTTAGCAAGTAAAGACTCCTTTCTATCATATGATGGGTAAAAATTAGCTAGGGAATCCAGTGTAGATTTTTGGGAAAAGGATGAGGGTCTCGATGTGGATGTGGATGAGTGTGGGTACCAATGGCATACACGGGGATGCCAGAGGCCCACATCATCTTCCTCTATTACTTCGCTGACTTATTTTTTTTTCCTATAGGATCTCCCTCAAAAGCTGGGACCCTCTGAATGGCTAGCCAGCTGGCCAGCAAGTTCCTGGAATCTGCCTGTCTCCATCCCCTAACGCTGGGATTATAGTCACTGTAGGACTCAGATTCTGATGCTTACAGGAGAAGCATGTTCCCGACAGAGCCAATGCTCCATTCCCCATCAGTATGGATCTCCAACAATATACTGGTTGTGTAGACAAAGGTCAGGCCATCCCAAAGATTCTTGGGAGATTAATCTCCAGCCCTGAATGGAATTGAATTAATTGGACTCTTCCATTAAACTCTTGTAGGAGTGAGTTGTCTAAGATAAATACAGCATTAGCCACCCTCCCACATCAGTAGCGGGAGTAGTTCAGAATATGTAGGGATCAAATCCCTAGTGTTGTTTTTATTGCTAAGATGTTTTGACCTCCTTGAATTCTCAGGTCTTTTTGGTTTTGTTTGTTTGTTTTGTTTGCTTGATTTTACACTTTCAACTTCAGTTTCCCTTCCCTCCTTTTTTCCCAGTCTCTCCCCATCATTTCCCCTACCCACTCCTATACTCCCCCTCCTCTCAGACCTTTTTTTTTTTTTTTTTTTTTTTGGTTTTTCGAGACAGGGTTTCTCTGTGGCTTTGGAGCCTGTCCTGGAACTAGCTCTGTAGACCAGGCTGGTCTCGAACTCACAGAGATCCACCTGCCTCTGCCTCCCGAGTGCTGGGATTAAAGGCGTGCGCCACCACCGCCCGGCATCTCAGACCTTTCTTAAGAATGACTATCTCTGAACTCGTTTAAGCCAGTCTACCAATCCTAAACAGTTTTAGTTTACCAATGAGAGCTCTTTTTTTTTAGATTAATGATAACGATTAATTAGTCAATATTTTCCCCACCACAAACTTCCTATTTTTCCTTACGATATGCTCTTTGTGAATATGCCCACTCGTTCTTATTTGTAGTATATGCCCAGTGTTCATATCACACCAGCTAGACCCTAGGGTGGATTCATGTGACTGAGGTACTTGAGTGAGTGTGCTGTAGTACCTGGAGATTTCCAGTTAGAGAGCTTGTTGTCGACCTGTGAACTGAATTTCTTATGTAGAATGTTTGAAACCCTTGGCACGCAGTACACTTCACGGTGCCACCTTAAACATGATAAGGGGAATGGTAGCTATCAGAGCAACAATGAATCCAATTTAAGCGTGTGTCCTCTATCATCAAAAAGAAACTGTTTACTTGAAAATCGATGTTTATGGCAATGATCACCTCGTCCAATGTTTCACCTGGGCTATAAGTGATTTGTCAAGGAAACCGCCAGAATATAGAGCAACAGTCTTGGATGGAACCAGAAAAGAGGGTGGGTGAACATGGAGGATTTATGCCACTGATGATGGCAGTTTCTGGAGCTTATAGTTCATTCAAAGTTTGGGATACTTAAAGCCCAAACTTTCTTTTCCCGCAAGGCTTCTGGAGAGTTGGTTCAAGACTGGTCAAGCTGCACATAACCACTAGACACGGAGGTCATTTGCGACCTTCCCGTTTCTAGCTGAGAGAAAAATCATACAATAGGGCACATTGTTAGTAAGTATCTTTTATCCAAATTGATAAGGGGTTTGATGACGTTGGAAGAACACATGAAAAAGCTGCTACTTGTCTGAGCAAGTTGCACATATGCTGAAAAGAAAAGGAAAGAAAAGAAGGGGGAGGGGAAGTGGGCCCATTTAGATTGTAGAATCTGCGCTGTGAAGTCCGCTTGTTGTCTAGCTGCTTTAATATCAGATCTTTGCCCCACATCACTCTGAAAAAAAAAAAAGATAATACCACCATCTATGATACTGACAGTTTCTTTCTTCCCTGTTTACAATTGTAGCAGTATATTTATCTGAGGGGGGGCACCTGTGCACGCCATGGTGAATAAAGAGAGCTTAGGAGACAACTTTCGGGGTTCAGTTGTCTCTTTCTACCCTGTGGATGCTGGGACTACAGCTCAGCTCCCCAGGTTTAGCAGAAAAAGGCCTTAACCTGGTGAGCTATCGCATGATCTCTGCTGGTTCCTACAGGAAGATTCTGTCTTCAGCTAGAACCTACAATAGTACAATTAGCTAGGACCCTACAGTCTTCATTAACTTGACCACTTCCAAAGTCATTCAGCCCATGGAGAGACTGGTGGCCTTCAGCTGTTGTGATGAAAAAACAGTGTGGCTCCTGTTAGAGAGAGAGAGAGAGAGAGAGAGAGAGAGAGAGAGAGAGAGAGAGAGTAATACAAAACACTCTTGTCACTTAGGCAATAAACCATGCTCTGACAATTTCTCATTTAATTGATTCTTTAGCGGACATACGTTTCAAAAGTTAAATATGTAAAAAAGAGCACTAGGCCCATACATTTCCTCATAACCAAATCATTGAAAACAGATAATGTCACTGCCCAAATAAATTTATCTAAGGTGCATAAAATTAATCAGACACAGAGAAGAAGACATAACTAAAATTATGTAAGAATGTGCAACCGTATGATATATCGTACATGATAATGAAGAAGAGTTACGTAAGAGAATACATGCAAGTTGTAGAACTCTAAGACATTTGAGCATCCAATGTGTATACATACAGTCTTAGGTTGTGAGAAAAAAAATATATGAAAAAACATTCCCAGAATAACACATCATGCAGAAAATCAATTCCGCCCTGTCCTCCTCTCTCAAATTTGTTATATGAACAATCTTAAAATCACTGGGCCAGTGAGATCGCTTAGTGTCTAAAGGCTTTTGTCACCAAGCCTGATTACCCGAGTTTGATTCCAGAACATATGTAAGAAGGTGGGCATCCCCCCAAGGCCTGGAACTCCAACCCCTTTCTGCATGAGCACACCCGCAGACACGTGTGCATATACTCCCCCATACACACAAATAACTAAATATTTTAAAATATAAACCACCCATTCCAGTAAGGTGGTACATGCCTACTATCATCCCACCAACTTAGAAAGCAACTCACTGGAACCTAGGAACTTGAAACAGAACTAACCAACACGAGGAGACCGTGTCTTAAAAGATTGTTGTATTTTTTTTTCACCTCTTTCTGGAACAGAATGTTTTCTCTTTCATCTTTATTGGCAGCTCTACTTCTGGATTGGCTGGGTTAGTTCTCATAAGTCAGGTCTAGACATGCGAATGGTGCCTTCCTTCTACTATAAATGGGCTCATCTTGGTCCTCGGGGTTTTGTTTTTCTAGCTGCGGGTTAGTTGTGTAACTACAATTCACCAAAATTCTGTTTCAGTCTTAAACCTATGTTCAGGAAGTAAAACAGTTTCTAAAACCTTTAAAGAGTGGAAAACGGGCTCACACAGATAGGTAAATTAAATGAAACGATCCCATTTCTTTTATCTGAAAACAAAGTTTCTTAAATTAAAAATGGCATTACCCTCCTGGTAGAGAAAAGAAGCTAGCCCCCGTCAAGCCCTGTAAGCATGGTCTCTCTAGAAGGCTCCATTCAGCTTTCCGCAGCTCATTGTATTCTTTCACCCGGTATATCTTGAGCAATGCTCTTTACTCTTCGCGGAGTGGAGGAAGCTTGTGTGTTACAAATTAATGTTCCCATTGACAACAGTAAACCTAACTAGAAGTGGAAAGGAATGAGCAACTGCTCTGCTTCAGAGAGGAAGTGATATTCGAACCAGGCTTCAGGAATGAAAAGAAGATTTTAGGCAGAAAATAGCGGAAAAGCTGCTTCGTGCTAAAGGAACAGCGAGCAAAGGAACACAAAGAATGATCAGGAAAGGGGTAGCTATCCAATGGGGCCATTGAAAGGAAATAGATCCTGCAGTAGACGAGCCCAGGAAACTACACACACTGTCACCAACTTGTGAGTCTTTAATTTTATTCTCTAGGTACCAAGAATAAAAATCTGTGTGCTGGCGGTGAAGTGGCATGGCTTGATTTGTACACACGTAACAGTAAATTTGGCAGCAAATGTGCAATGCTATCCTCAGATAGTTAGGTGAGATTCACAAGACTTCTCTGAAGGACAGACAATGAGTTGGAAAAAATAATCCACAATGTTAAAGAGATAAGAATGGGCAATGAGTTGGAAGAAATTACTAATAATATTAATGTATTTTGGCAGAAATCAGTTATTGACTATTCATTGTTAGTATTTGGAGGAAAACAGTGCTTTAGGAAAGTATTGTCTACTAAGTGAACTGGTGACTAGATAGCAAGAGTTATTTTTGTAAAGTTGAATTAGTTGTTCTGGCATGCACCCAGAGGTTCTAGCTCTCAGACTCATCCCTCCAATGACGGGCTCATAGATGGTCTCTGGAACTCAGTTGGATTGGTATTTGGTAGTTGTCTCGGCATTGAGCTCCCAGTCCTTGACCCTGGAGATGAAATTATGCACACGGGAAGGTGTGCACACTCTCTGGTTTGCGCAAAACGATCACGAAAGCAAACCGATGTGAAGTCGCAGCTGTTTTGTGTAAGGCAAGGGATTTATGATTCAGTTTATAATAAGACAAGTCGAGCAAACGGAAGCCGTCAGGAGTAGCTTCGCTGAAGAAGGGCCTACAGGACGTATTGATTCCTCCCTGAATACTGGGCAGATATGTCCTAGGAGAAGATGAGAGAGTGGGAAAGGAAGCTGCAGCTGCACAGAGAGAAGAGCCTATTGTGGGGAGCAGGGAAATGGCTTACCTCTAGAGCAGCTCAGGATATGCCTGGGAAGCCTTAAAGTCAGCCCTCTCTCCCTCCCTTCCTTCCTCTCTCCCTCCTTTCCTCCCTCCCTCCCCACCCCACCCCCCTCTCTCCTAGACAGGGTTTTCTCTGTGAAACAGTCCTGGCTGTCCTGGAACTCGCTCTGTAGACCAGGCTGACCTCAAACTCACAGAGATCCTCTGACTTCTGCCTCCTGAGGGCTGGGATTAAAGGCGTGCATCATCACCATCCTGCAGGTTCTGGATTCTCTACGACAAGAGCAGTGGCAAGCCACCAAAGGCTTTTCAGCAAAGGGGATTCTGTAATCAGAGAATGATTCTTGCCCTTTGGCTTGTTCCTCTTTAGTTATCTAAACTGGAACTGGATGGCACCCTTTTGGTACAGTTTGCTTAGACTGTGCAGGATTCAATTCGGTGTGCCACTTTTGAAAAAGAACAGGTACATGAGGCTGGGGCGTGGCTCCCTGGATAAAATGCTTGTTACACAAGCATGTTACACAAGCATGTTACACAAGCATAAATACAAATCCTCAGTGTGCGGGTCAGAATTAATGCATGAACACATAGGCCTGTATGCCCAGCACTGGGAGAGGAGGAAACAGGTAGATTTTGGGTGTTCAGCCAGTCTAGATGAAATTGCTGTGGTCCAGATGTAGTGAGAGACCCTGTCTCAAAAACTATATAACCTGGCAGATTCCAAGTTTAGAACTCTGACTTCCCACATATGAGCGCATCTCACACATACGTGCATAAACACAAATACATCACACACACAGAGACACACACACACAAATCTGCACATAAAATCAACCTACTATCTAAAAGAAGACAACCACATGGTAAGTGAACACAAGACAGGTCCTGTGTTCAAGACAAAGATTTATAACATCTATTTTTCTAAATTAAACATGCCTGACAACCACACAAAGAGTAAATCGCCCCCAAAGTTTTCCACCAATTCTACTAATTTTAAAAAATGCACAAAGAACTACCTACCAATAGCATGAGAAGTGTAGAAGACTAGATAGCCGTACGAAGGCTTTCTGCCCAGCCTACTGCATCTTGAACTGTGAACTGTGTGGTAAGGAGCCTCCTGTTTCCACGAGGAAACACCCCATGGGCCTTGTCTACCAGGGCATCATCCTGTCTGTATTAGTAGATTTTTGGTTCTCATGATAAGGATTCATGATAACCTGCGTCTGCTGAAAATTATCAACTGTGAAGGCCATTATTTCTGAGCCACCGCTCATCCTAGGGTGTGTTATCCGCGATGTTCAGTTTACTATCATCTCTTCCCAATCCCTCTCGTCCTAGGGTGAGTTATCCGCGATGTTCAGTTTACTATCATCTCTTCCCAATCCCTCTCGTCCTAGGGTGAGTTATCCGCGATGTTCAGTTTACTATCATCTCTTCCCAATCCCTCTCGTCCTAGGATGAGTTATCTGCGATGTTCAGTTTACTACCATCTCTTCCCAATCCCTCTCATGTACTCTTTATATTTCCTTGACCTTTAAGTCACTTGATTGGATCACCCAAACGACATATGATGTATGTGGGGATGCACACATGCCAGAGGGTGCACATGAGGGCAGAGGACAACTTTGTGGAAATGATGCTCTCCTTCCACTTTTACATGGGTTCCGGAGATTTAATTCAGGTCATCAGATTTGCCCTGCAAGTATTTCACCTGTTAAGCCATCACATTGGCTCACACAAAAGTAATCCTTTTCTAAAATATTTATTCTTATTCATGTGCATGTGTGTGTATCCGTGTCTGCTACAAGTGTGTAGGTACCCAGTGGGGTTCAGAAGAGAGGACTGGGTTCCCTGAAGCTGGAGTTACATCCAGCTAATAGTTCTGGGACTCAAACTTGGGTCCTCTCGCAATGCAATACGTGCTCTTAATAACTGAGTTCTCTCCTCAGTGCCACAAAGTAACTTAATAGAGGAAAACACTTGCTATGCCTCAACTATTCCTATTAAGCATTTCTTTTTAATATTTTACGTGTTTATACTCACCTATCCCCTTTCTTCTTTGACCAAATCTATTATGTAGCCTTGTCTTGACTGGTACTCACAGAGAACCACCTGCCTCTGCCTCCTAAATACTGGGATTAAAGGCACGCACCACCAAGCCAGCTATTGTTAATACTAGCTCTTGATAAAGACAATTTATACAGAAAAGGTTTGAGCCTCAATCATTTGTGGTATTTTGTTGACCAATTACATTATTAAATGTACTTTTTAGCATATACTAATGCTATGAACAAGTTCACCATTTGTATAAGCCATGAACCCACATAAAGTCATCTCAGGTTTCCTTTTGGCTGCGAATGCCTGCCTGGCTTTGAACCTTGGAGACCAGTTGTACAGTCTGTTGAGAAAGCCGAAGGAAAATCAGCCTTCCTCAAAACCGTCTCTCATTAGATCTCAACACAAATTATAGGGATAAAGCTCTTTTGTACATATAGCAGGTATTTGGGAGATACTGTCTGACAAACCAAAGAGCCAGTGAAGGGCTGTGTCAAGGCAAGAATTGCCAGGAGGGACCCCTTAGTTTAAAGATTTTTTTTTCCACTGTGCTTATATTTGGTGCCATTTTGCCTTCTTGTTCTGGTCAAAAGAGTTTGCTGTACCTTTTGGCTATTATTTTTTTTTTAAATCAGACAGTTATATGATATCTTCAGCTTTTCTTCTGGTCTCCCTCATTAAAATTTAATAATCTTATAACTTCAGAAGGACTTACTCTTCCAGCTGGGAGCTCCCACCGAGGATGCACAGAGATTTGCCTCCCCTCTGTTCTCCACAAGCTTGCAGATGAGTGACGTAGACAGGATATTAGCCCCTAAAGCAGCCATGCTCCGGTGCTTGGAATCTGTGATTTATGTTCCCTAGCACTTCTGTCAAGAATCCAAGCTGTCAGTGGAATTTAGATTGCTAAACAATTGCTTTGAAAGTGGAAAGATTATTCCGGATAACCCCCGGTAAACCAATGCAATCTCCTAAATCCTTAGAAGTGCCACAGGGAGGCCGACCAGAAGGTAAGAGTTGGCTGATAGGAGATTCAGTTTAGCAATCCTGGCTTTGAAGATAAAGGTGGCTATGAGTCTGCGAACCTGGGCAACCTTAGAAGCTGGGAAAGGCGAGGAAATGAAGTCTCTCACTGAAGCCTACCTAAAGGAATGTGTCTTGGCAACAGCTGATTTGCCTTCAACAATAGGCATTTTGGACTTTTGACCCCCAAACACTAAGACTAACGTGTGATGCTTCCCGCCGTTTAGTCTGTGTTAAAGTCTCACAGCTGCTGTCGACAAGTAACACAGTGACTTTGGCACATTCGTTTTCTAACAATGGCAACCGAGCCAATCAAGGCAAGTCTGGAACACTCCTCTCTTATGAGAATGACTGGACTCCTAAATTTATACGGCTTGCTTGCCCCAAATGATTACTGATGGGGGTGCTGGGTCAATATTTTCTTTATAAGAATTACCAGATGCTTCTTTATTATCCCCCCAGTTGCGTGTAAAAATATTGAAGTGCTTTTGGAAAATCAAGAATATTATTGTTTGGCATTTTTTTAAAGGCAGTATATCCAAGGTTTTGGATTTAAATCATAACTCTCTTACTTGGCTATTTGGGAAAATTAACCTCCGGAGGCCATTTCTTTATCTGTAAAATGAGACACGTATGCAGGCACCAGGTCCATAGAAAAGATTTAAAGAGATAATTTATGCACAGTTCTTACACAACACCTAATATGTAATAACTGAGCCATCGCATAATGGTGTTAGTTATTACTTTGACCATTGCATTATCGTTCCGATTTTTACGAACTTTCCTAACCAAAAAGTGGATCTTTAAAACCCTTGTGGTGAGGACAGCTCGTACATTTAGTAATCTCTTTCAATTTTGTTTTCAAAAGGCACTGTATGTAGTAAACTGTTCGGAAACATCTCCCTTAGTAACATTTGACGCTGGCTCAATAAATTTCTCACTAAAGTAATTGAGGAGGAAAGAAAGAGAGACGGGCCAAGACAATGGCTAAACCATAGATTGTAATTAAACTTTTTTTGTTGTTGGTTCTATTTCCCTAAGGCGGGGCGGGGAAAAGTCTTTGCTCAGAACCAGGTGAAGTCTGTCGCCAGGCGCTGCTTCACGGTAATAGACGGAGCTGAGACCCTCTCCGGAGCGCCGGGTGGAACCGCAGTCCCCAAGCGGTGCGAGGTGCTGCTGCAGATCTGGGTCGCGCTGCCCGGGCGACTGCTGCAGGTTGCTCGATTGAGTCCACTGAGACGCCCCGCTCCCCAGTGGACTCTGGCCAGGACCCAGGCGGGGGACGGACGGGCGAGGCCGGAGCGGTCGAACCTCTGGGACGATCCCCGCCCTCCAGAGCGAGCTACTTGGCTCCCCCGAGGCTCCGGAAGAGAAGGAGGCGTGTCCGAAGCGAGCGGGCGGGCGGGAGGGAGCTGTATATAAAAGCGCTGGCGGCTCAGCAGTCCGGGCTTCATTTGCTGTCTGTCGCCGGGACCGGGAGTGTCGCGGGAAAGCAACGGCCGAGGATAGGGCGCTGCGCTCGGGCTACCCAATGCTGGGACTATCTGCAGCCGCTGCTCGTGCAATATGCTGGAGCACCAGAACAGCTAAACGGAGTCGCCACACCGCTGCCTGGGCTGGATCGCAGCGCTGCCTTTCCTTATGAAGAAGACACAAGTGAGTAGGGCACGCCCGGGAGGTGCTCGAAGCCTTTCCAAGAAAATCGCGCCCGGAGCCCTGGGGAGCCCAGCGTGCCCTGGGACCGGCAGCCGGGCCATGTGGGGCTGCGCCCGTCGGGTGAGCCAGGAAGGTGCGGGGGAGGCAGGCGTGGTGTGCGAGCCCGAGCCTCCCCGCTGCGGGGGTTGGGGGTGAGCCCGGGAGCTGGGGAGCGCCAAAGGGTGAGAGGGAGACGGTGGCAAGTTTGCAGCCGCAGCAGCGAAGTTTGGAGCTGTCAGTGGCAAGCCGCAGATGCTGGCTTCGCTCTGTGGCCTGGGAGTTCGACTTCTCACAGGGAAGGCTGTTTTAGCACGGGAGGTCTTTCCCCGCGGATTCGGGGAGATTATGAAACAGCTTCCCACGCGCCACCCTCGCTCGCTCTCGCAGTCAGATTTATCTATGCAGTCCCCAGGTGGGCGCGGGACGCGGTGCGGACGCGGGTGCAGCCACTGGAGTGAAGCCAACCCTGAGCTCCTAGGCGGCAGCGCCAGGCGGGGTGTAGAACCTGCCCGGCAGGCGGGGAAAACTTGGCAGCCTGAGAAGTCGGCCGGGTTCACAGCTTTGGGTGGGCCCTTCAGAAAGCTCTAGATGGAGTTGTAGTACTTCCACACTGCATGAAGCCCTCTTCCATTACAAAACAGTAAAAGTTCTTTTTTTTTTTCTTTTCCTTTCTTTTTCTAAATGTGCACCTCCTAAGGATAGTCATTGAGATAATGCCCAGGGTCGCTAAATTGCGCTTTATGCATAAAACATTGCCCGGGGGTACAATTATGTCTTTTCTTCGTTGACGCACAGATCTGGCTCTGGGTTAGAAAGAGCTACTGTAGTATTCCTGTCTGTAGTTCTTTTTACCCTCGGCGGTTGCTACCTCTTCACGGTTCTTCCTTTCGGATTTGCTCTGTTAGCTGCAGCAGGTTGGGTAAAGCAGCTCTTTCACTTCTGTGGGTGATTGCAGTTTCTGAAATGTATGGAAGGGAATGAGGTTTGAGGGTTTTGTACTCATCTGCTGCATTGATCAGGGCGTCGGTGTGTTGCAAGTAATTAATTAAATGACTCATATGACATCTTATTTTAAATAGATAGCTAGGCTTGGAAACGGACCCATTAGGAAACAGCAAGAATAAAGCACCTATTCTGGGCTTGGAAAAGGACAGGGAAGGGAGCGTGGCTTGGCATACTGGAGGTGTTTTCCCTAGAACACTCTCCCTGAGTCAGTGAGGTTGGGGGGGGGGGCGGGGGAGAGAAGAAAAATGAATGGCAGGTATCCGCCCCTGCATGCAGGTTAGTTTTTACCCAAGGCAGCACACCTGAGATCAGTGTGCTTCTGAGATGGGGATGTGAACAATTCCTGCAACAAAGAAAAGTTTTGCTGTGTTTGCTTGGTGTGTACTTGCCTTCTGCTTTGTGGAATAATAAACAAGGGTGGGGTACCAATTTCTTTTCTTATAAGAGCATCTGCTTCCATGAATAATGGTGGCAGCTCAGAGTGGAGCAGCTTCTGGTTCCGGAAGGGAGCCCCAACCTTCTTATTTAAACAAGAAAACAGGAGACAGGCAAGGTTAATGTCCAACACGCCAAAGCCCAGCAATGGGCTATGGAGTCACTCTGAGAGTCAGTAGGATTGATGATCCTTGCACCCTCTTTGCAAAACAAGCGCGAGAGCTCTGTAATCGCCTTTCTCGCTTTGATGAAATGGCTGTGTAAATAGGATTACATGGAATAATTCCATTGAAAACCAGAAAGAGGTAGATCCAGCCTGAAAGGCTGTGGCCGGTGGCAAGGGTGACTCAGTGCTGCCGACCAGAGACATTTGAGATGACTTAAGTATTTTAGAAATTTGACCTGTTCGGACCAAGTTAAAGTGCAGGCCCTTAGGGGGGAACTTGCTGCTGCTGAAGGGTTTGTAGGCAGAAAGAGGGGAGTGCTCTCATTGAATGAAGGCATCCATTGTCTCCCCTCTAATGGCCTTCAAGGTTTCCTTTAAAGATACTTCTAGACATTCACATTCTTGTTCCTAAAAAAATTGGACACTGGGGGGAAAAAAAGCACAAAATCAATCAAATAATCCACGGCAATGAAGGAAGGGATTAGATTCTCTTTCCGGTTGACAAGTCTCCTATCCAAGAGTGGCAAGGAAATTTTCTGCACAGCTGTGCATGTGTAAGGAAGGCATGGTATAGGGAACAGGACACTAAGAGAAAGCCAGGTTCTTCTTCTTCTTCTTTTTAATTTTGGATGCTATCTTTGCCTGGAAGGAAAATCTATTAAATACTCTACTGTCAATATAGGAACAATACCAACTTCCCTTCTAGCCCCCTTGTTCCGTATGCTCTCGTTACCCAATAAGTGATAAAAGAATTTAATCATAACCCTTTAAAGGATTTCAATCTAAGTTATACAGCTTGGCAAGAATCGTAGGGACACCAGGCATTTTGAGCCTTCAGTCAAACTAAATAAGTGTGAAAATTCCATCAGCAGCCACTTGGGGCTTGATGGATGACCCTTAGATTTACTTAGTACCAGTGATAGGCTTCAATATTTGGAAAATAAGTACACACAGCGTCATGCTGAGCAACCAGGACAATAAATTATGTCTTACATCTGCAATGAGGAAGGTCTTTTGTATTTTTGAAGTTTCTCTTTGTGTTTGTTTTCCCCCTCTCATAGTGCATGAATTTACGGTATCTAAAGAAAACTGTGACTCTGGCTTAGACACTGTATCGCTCTCAATAAGCAGCTATTTTTAAAAACACAGGACCCTAACACGATGCATTACAATTGAGAGGCCATATTGCAAGGCCAGTGGTGTGGTCAGCTTGCTGCGTTCATGCTTTTGTCTGTTGTGTGCTTACATTTTAGTCCCCTACAGGTTTCCATAGTTGTGGGTGCTGTGGATGTCAGGAATCCTGAGACAGGAAAGGTCTGTCTTGAAAACAATGAGGAAAGGTCTATTTTAGGGATAGGATACTGAAGCTCCCAAGGAAGCAGCACATAGGATTTTAGCTTTTACGATACTAGAGAAATACCCTCTTTCTGTGTATGAGATATTTGCCACGCGGGTGACAATGGCAGTTACGATATAGGACATGAACGTGTTTGTAAAAAGAGCATTTTAAAATCTCTTTCCTGTAGTCACTCAGTTTGCAGTGTGTGCTTCCAGTAGTCCTAATTCATGCAGCTTTTAATTGATACATTCTGCCAAGACATTGAGGCTCAAGTGCGAAGCCGATCACATTTAACATAAAACAGGGAAAATAACCATATGGGAATCTGAAAGTCGGTGCCAAACCAATTAAAATTGCTAAATTTTATTTATGTCCCTAACTGCTGATGTGAAGATAGCGAATCCCCTAGTGAGCCTTTGCTCTTTGCTGACAGGTGAGCGGAATCTCACTGCCACCTTAAGTAAGGTTGAAAATGAAATCCCTGCCAAAATAGCTCCTCTTTCGGGGGTTGGAAGTTTCTTTTATGTTCCCTTTCCTCTGTCTCCCAGTTGGTGGAGCACCTCCAACACGTGTTAAGGGGAGGACTCTAGGCTTAGCCTGTGAGAGACTTAGGCTTCAATTCCTGTTTTACCATGGAGGAGACAAATGACCTTAGGCAAACGGGCGTCTTGGGATTTCCGTTTTGTAATCTGTGTGATGTTAGCGGAATAGTTATGAAGACGTTTCTCAGATGGTGGCTGATGAGACTAAAGGGGATAGACAGTCACTGTCCCCGGACAGTAGCTCACTCCAACTACTGTCTGAAGGGACAGTAGTAGTTTAAATTGGCCTTCCCGCCAATTTAAAAGCCAGAGGAAAATGACCTCTGAGGAGCAAAGCAGAGAGCCAGCTTTTCTAAATCCGGATCCTTTAATTCAGCGCCTGGCCTTCATTACAAGCTGACAGCCGACTGTCAGTTGTCCTTAGCACAGGGCAAACTAGGAAAGGCCCGAACTCCAGGATGGTGCGTGGACCTGCCAATGGGAAGCTCTTTAAAGTTTTCTTTCAAGTCGAAAGTAAAGGAGAGAAGTGGAGTGGGACCCAGAAAATGTTGGGGGGGTGGGGGACACACGTTCCTTTGATTTACTCTTCAATTTATGTACTTGTGCCAAGTTCATCATTGGGTCTGAGGGCCTGTCGTCCTGAAGACTAAGGTCAGCTTCCTATCTGTGTATTGTCTTCTCAGCGAGGATGTACATCCATCCCCTCCTTACCAGGCAACAGCTGGTGATATTTCCCCCCATCCTATGAGCTTGGGGACGCTCCCCCCCCACCCCATTTTCTCAACTTCTGCGATGTTGCCATCTGTAAATCAGGGTAAGACACTGGGCTATAAATCTCTGAGTAGAGATCTGTCATCTGTTCAAGTAAGTGAATCAGCAGCAGCAGGAGCAATTCCGCCTTTGGTCTTAGTCACCCCTGTGGTGAGAGAGAACACCCTGATGGGATGCTTGAACAGTAGCTGTGCCCGGAACTCGGGGCTGTTGTGTCTCTGCTTCATGGAAGCCATTGGCTCCTGCCCTGCTGTTTTTTGCTGCTGCCTTTTGTCTTAATTATGGGCACACTGAAACACTGTTTACTGGGGCTAGAGCTGGCATTATCATTATCCTTCCCTACCTATTTCTGTCTATCCAGAAACAAAAGAAGGTGGGGCGCTTTTCATATAATTAGGCCTCCTGGTTCTTTTTTTTTTCCCCCAAAAGTATGATGTGTGTCATCCGAGGGAAGACTGTTGTGTTGCCTGTATCCTTTGGGCTGTGTTTTGCCGGTTGCTTCTAGACTAGCACACTGCCTTGGCTATTAGGGGACTCTGGTGTTCTTTTCTTTTTTAAATTTCTTTATATTTCTTTCTTAATTTCTTTATATGCGCATTGGTGACTTGCCTGCATGTAGGTGGGTGAGGGTGTCAGATCCCCTAGAACTGGAGTTACAGACAGTCGTGTGCTGCCATGCGGGTGTTGGGAATTGAACCTGGGTCCTTTTGAAGAGCAGCCAGTGCTCTATTCATCTGAGCCATATATCTCTCCAGCCCCTGTGTTCTTTTTATAACCTGGATATCAAGTTGTGTGACTTTGGGAAATCTTTGGACCCCTCCAAAACTGTCTCCTCATCTGAAAGATGGGAGAGTAGGGTTGGCTACTTCTCTGTGCCTTTACTTCTAAAATCCCACCTCTTCTAAAAATCCTTCTAAGAGAGAAATTTGAACCAGATGGTGCAGGAGCTTCCTTTTTACTTCTGAGATTTTTTGTAGTCATTGCTTCAGTGCAAATACAGCGCATTATTGGGAGACATTAAGGTTTAATCTTTAGGAATCTCACCTACCGCTTGTTATTTCTCTAAAACAAGAATGATGTTTCTAATTGAAGAAGACCTCCTCTCTCTTCTAATGTTCTGTGTTCTGTGTTCCGTGAGTGAGGAAGACTCCTAAATAGACAAGACAGTCCCACAACGTCCGTTTTCGAGGTCATGCTTCTCTGTGTCGTCCTGGCAGGCTCCAACATCTGTATGGGGGGGGGGTGAAAACAGAAAAACAAACCTGGTGACGTGGCAGAAAGCATGAGTAGAGAGAACCAGAGGAAGGGCTGTGTGCTTTCATCTGTCTCTAGGTGTGTGACTTTGGACAAGTCACTGAGTCTCCGCATCCCTGAGTCGCATCCATGAGTTAATACTGAGAAGACAATGGAGGTGAGAGGCAGCAGCTGCGGCTATAGAAATGGACAGAACGGGGAGGCTTGGGGGAAGGCTAGCTCTGTAGTGATGCTTGCCAAGTCCTTGCTTGCCTCAGCATTTGCCGGGGTCCCGAGTGCCTCTAGAGCAATCCCCGTTTACCTCACTTCCTTGTATACAGGACGCATAGCTGACAACAGATTTTCTTTTAGATGTCACAAGCCACGGTTCTCCTTGTGGACGTCAGAATATTTGAAAGTCAGCTGGACCAACCGTCCTGCCGCCAAGAGACTAGAGATTCCTCTGAAAATCTGTGCATGGCAATGGCTACAATGCTCAATTCTGAGTGTCGCCAGAGAGTAATGAGTCGCCTATTAAAAAGAAGGTTCACAATTGAGGCACTACTCCAGACAATTGAAAAACAAAGACAGCAATAGCAGTCCTTTGGTTACCGGGATGTCCCCTTCACACTTGACGCTGCACCTGTAGCTGCTGGCGCAGCTTGGCTCTCTTGAGGGCTATGGATTAGAGCCCGGTTTTGTCAGGAGGGGCGTGATTAGGTGGCCTCTTTGTGTGTGTGTGTTCTCTGCACACAGACGGCAGCTGAAACATCTCCTTGTTGCCTTGCAAAGAATGCCTTTGCTCACTAGGGTGACCACGAAAGAGGGTGTGAAAAGAGCACAAAGAAACCCATCCATCCACAGTCCCCCCGCTTACAAAAGCAAGCCTGAGTCATCTTTGCAAAAGGGCATCTCTGCTGTGTAACTATGTCCCTCGGTAAACCCTGGAGGGAAGAAGAGCACAGCCTGGCCGGGAAGGGGGGAGGAGGGGCAGTTAGGGGGTTTGCTTTGCACACACATAATTGTGTTGCCACCAGGAGTTCATCCTAGGAACAAAAGCCCCATGGGTGCTTAAAAATTCTTTTTCACCTTGATTTACATGGACTCTTTGAAGCAAATGACCTTTTTCCATCTTAGTGTGCTTACTAAACTCCTGGGTGAACCACAGCTCATGACTGGCTTGTGTGTCTTTGAGTGCACATAGACGAGATTGCTGCCGACACGCAAAACTATTTAGTGGTGGATGCTTGTGAAGGATCCCTAGATACTCTACAGTGGTGAGCTTTCTGCTGTATTCTGGGGTGTCCTCTCCCTGCCCCCCAACAACCACCTTATGAAAACACACTGGGTTTCAAAGAACAGAGTTAAGAGAGAAAATGTACTGTTTTGTTCTAAAGGTCTTGCTCCCTCCTGGGTACTGTGTGTTATGCAGTTAAAACTCAAGTCGCTGCTGGAGTGTAGCAGGATGAGTCCTGGGAAGGGAGAGTGGAGATGTGTGCAGAGAAAATAGTTTATACCATGATCTAGAAAACCAAGCCAAAGGGATTGCAAAACAAAGCCCAGGAGTCCTGCGCCAGGCCATTATTTAGGCTTCTATATACACTCACACTTCTGTGCGTAGGAAATGATAAACACACCACGAGGCCTTCCCAGTTTTCACCACCAACCCAAACCTCTGTGGCTGCTTCCGTCTGGATCCGGGACTCTAGTCAACAGCTTGTGCTCCACAGGCCTCACTGGAGACCTTTTTGGTGCATCCTGCTAGGTGGAGCGCCACACAGGTCTCTTCCCTTGGAAGTTGCAGCTTCATAGAGGAAGCGCAGGTGGCTGTTGTTTCCAGGTGGTCCGCATAAAGGCTGAACTGTGGAGTCATCAAGGGGCTAGGCAAGATTCATGAGCATTGGAAAGGCGATGATTCATGTGAAGCTTTTAATATCAAGGTGAAGTTAATTTTGTGTAGAAATACAATTCGCATAGTTTTTTATTTTTGTAACAAATTAGAAAGTGGCTTTTTTTTTTTTTTAAATTTAAGCCCTCCCCAGGAGAGTGTTTTAAACCTTTTTTGTTTGTTTGTTTTTGTTTTTCGAGACAGGGTTTCTCTGTAGCTTTGGAGCCTGTCCTGGGACTAGCTCTTGTAGACCAGGCTGGTCTCGAACTCACAGAGATCCTCCTGTCTCTGCCTCCCGAGTGCTGGGATTAAAGGCGTGCACCACCACCGCCCAACAGACCTTTTGCACGTGCTATAATGTTTAAAAGCCACAGTAATCTGTGCCCTAACTCTACTTAGGAAACAGTAGAAACCTCTTTTTCGCTTTTAGAATTATGTCTGGTAATTTACTAAGATGCAAGGTTTTATTCCAAGTAAACACACATTCACTGTGAAGAATTTTAATTTAAAAATTCAGAAATAGTTTCTAATACTTACAGCTAATTTTGAAATCTACCATTCACAATCAGAGGGCTCTTTCTAAGTCCATTATATATTTCAACATTTTAAATAACAAACTTTTCAGTTTGTTTGGCCACTTACTGTTAGCATTTCTGTGCACATGCCCCCGAATAAATAAGTCAATTTAAAGGATATAAATGCTATAATCCATGTAAAGTACTGAAATGTGAAGCCATTTTAAAGTTCTCACCATCATTTTACAAAATTTGGCCAGTTTGGTAATAAAATGTGGCAAAATGGTGCTTCGTAGAAAGTAGTTCCATAATCAATTCACTTAGCTTTTCTTCTGGGAGGTAGATGTCATTCCTTTTTAAATTTCCTTATGCAGACGAGGAAGCTGACACAGGCATTTCCTCCGTGAATTTGCAATGTTGCCAGTGTTGTCACCCAGAGGGATGTAGCGTGACTCAGCAAGCACATTCGTGGGACTTCTTCAGTTCTGTGGAGATACAGATTCTGTTTACAGGAACCCCGACTAGAAAGCAAAAGTGATTCAGATAGCGCCAACAGCTGCCAGGGAGAGCATTTGGACGGAAAGTCATAGTTACCGTTGCCTAGCACAGGGGCTCATGGTGGATGCTCAATCAACACGCAGTGAAATGAATGTGTGTCTGCTTTGGGTTGTTGACGATTGGACAATTGTTTGCAAACGTTTCCTTTTTTTTAAAGTGCTAAATTAAAAAAAAATATTACTCATTTCATACGTACATAGCTCTAGAGGCTAGTTTGGCCACCACTTATGGGCATAATTTTCAGTGAGTAGGCAATTCATTGATTACTGGAGCCCACCTGAGTGACAAGAGCTGAGGACAAGACTTATCTTTGTTTTTCTCACTTGTTGGCTTTGTGACCCTCTAGCTTTTTTTCTCTGTGTATTTTACTATCCCCATATTCCAGTGGACAGAAGTAACTACAAGGTAGGCGTTTCCATGGGGATAATCAAATGACAGACTATCCGATGTCCTGGCAACTGCCACTTCACATGTTACCATTTCTGTGAAAGGTACCAAGAGTTGTAGCTAAGAAGTGAAAGGGCAGTTTATTGGGTAAGGCTAGTAAGACTAGTTATTAAGTTAGTATATGTTGAACTCGCCAGGAAGGAGACACTGAGCCACAAACTGCATAAGATTTCCAAGCAAAAATATTTTGAAGTTCATAATAAAATGACTTGAGGACTATCCCCCCCCTCCACCCCCACCATCCTGCCTTTTGCCAATCCTGAGTTTTATTAAATAAACAAAGTTCAGAAAGATTCAGAATATTTGCCTGGGATTAGCAAGGAAAAGAATGCTAGGAAGTCCAGGGGTTTAGAACCGGAAGCCACACCTATTAAATTCTAAAGACTCCATCCCTCTTAATCACTGAGATGTCACACACCCATGTTGACACACATGCTCAGAGACGCCACCTGTGCTCTACTGCTGTGCTCCCCCTCGGCAAGGTGCTGAAGGCTGGTTCTCCACCTGTAGTGCTGTTGGCTGTTGGCAAGTGGCCGAGTCTTCAGAGGGAGGACCTTATCATTTAGTGCATGCTCCTGAAGGGAGCACTGGAGCCCCCGAGTTCCCATTTTCCTTCCTCCTTTTGCTTTCTGGCAACCATAAAGAGAACAGGCCTCAGCCACGCCACCATGCCACCATGTGCAGGCCCAAAGCAATGAGGCCACATGGCCACGTGCTACAGTCTTGGAAACTCCAAGGCCAAAGGAACCTTTATTTCCTTAAAAGTTGATCATCTCGATTTCTTTACTCCGCAGCCATGGAAACAAAGGTAATGTGTAAGGTTGGAGTGACTGCTGTTGCTGCCTTCTCCTCCTACAACCCTCCCCTCCGCCTCCCCTCCTCCTCCTTGTCCCCTAGTCCCCCATGTCTTTTTGAACCAGGGAACCAGAGAGCAAAGTTGAGCCCAAGTTTCCGGTTAAGTGGAAAATCTGCTTTGATGCCAGCGCCTCAGTGCCGTCCACAGGTGTCAATGGTTGTGTTTGAACAGGGCCTGCGAGTCAGGGATCCTGGCCTTCATGGGCAGCTCTCCAACCCCCCCCCCCATTTCCGGGACTCTCCAATGGGAGCTCTATACCCAGGCCTCCAGACTCTGTGGGGGAGGACCATTGCAAACTGTCAAAACGCCATTTAACTGGATGGGTTTGGCATCTTTCGAATAAAATAGTACTTGAAAGGCAAAGAGCAGGTTTTTAAATGTCTTTAAATTATGCTTCTAGATAACTCAGCAAAGAGATAGGGGCGCTATAGAGCTTACATTTATCAATTTGCTCTGACTCTATTTCCATAATATTTTTTTTAAAGACAATCTTAAATGGCTGCAATCAGATAAGGAAACTTTCACTGAAATGCCTTTATGAGTATGTCTGGGTTTTAAGTCTGTATTTTTGTTTGCATTGTGTTCTTTACTTTAGAAGTCCTTGCTTATTCAGCAAAGACCCCAATACAATTCATTTAAGAGATTTAAAACCTATCACCAGGATTATGGGCCTGCAGCACTGCGCCTGGCTTTTTATGTGAGGATCTGAAGTCAGGACCTCGTGCTTGGGTAGCAAACGCTATGCCTGAAGTGATAACTTTTTTACAGACAGTTGTTTTTAGCATCCTTAGCAACAGTATCACCATGTAACTAATTACTTTGTAGTGTAGGGCAGGCTGAGCAGAGGCTCAGCAGAATAGACTGTGGCAGATGGGCTGCTCTTTTTCATATAAGCCCCCTGCCTCAGTTTCTCCATTTGTCAAAGAAGGTGAACGTACATTTTCTCATAGGAGACTATGAATAAAAGAAGTAGCTCCGCAGAAAGAACTTGGGCCAACACCGGGTAAAAAGGAAATACTGCATAAACAAACACCAGGGGAAGTTACGTTAGCATGAAGAAAACGGGAACGGAGTGTCCATCTGTAGTGATGGCTCATTTCCTAACGAAATCAACTGTCAAGCCACGGAAGATTAGAAGCTTTTATCCAGTCTCAAGAGAGTTTACTGAGAACAAAGTTCCTTTTCTGTCACGTGCCCAAGGTCACAGAGC
>NC_022024.1:23333088-23335608 GCF_000317375.1 Microtus ochrogaster | reverse complement strand
TGCGCCACCACCGCCCGGTTTATGACTAGCATTTTTGCAGAGCTGGGGGCATAGAACTCAGTGGTAGAGGGCTAGCCTAGCCCGTGAAGGGCCCTAGTTCCCTCCCTAGCCACAATCGTGCAAATAGAAAGAAACCTTTCAGAGTTCACGCATTTCCTACTGTATTGTTAGTGGGCAAATTCTGTATTGTAGTGTTGACTGATAAACTGCATATTCCAGAGGAACGTGAGTAAGATTTAGAGTCTGAATGAGGCTTTTATCTTAGCCTGTCAATCACAGAGACCATCATACATGATTTTCTTTCTCCAGGCCTCATAGTTTCATCTAGCTCAGTGGTTCTCCGCCTCCTTAGTGCTGCGACCCTCTAATACAGTTCCTCCTGTTGTGGTGACCCCCCCCAACCATAAAATTATTTTCATTGCTTCTTCATAACTGTAATTTTGCTAGTTATAAATCGTAATGTAAATATCTGATATGCAGATGGTCTTAGGTGACCCCTCTGAAAGGATCATTCAACCCCCTCTCCCCCAAAGAGGTCACCACCCATAGACTGAGAACCACTGATCTGGATGAAGGATGATGGAAGTAATTTACAGTTAGAGCACAGGATTAAATGAGATATTCGGGGAAGTTGTCTAACTTAGGGACCTTTCTCTGTAATGTAAGTACATTGTCTGCCTACTCTGTCAGTGTATTCCGTGGCTAAGGACGGCTGTGATCATTTAGAAGCCGGTCTCCTTGAAAAAGCAAGATTGTGGGCAGTATGAGATGTGGCAGAAGCGTGGGTGATCACATGGATGCCGACACAGGTTGTCGAGAGCGAAGAGAGGCGGTGACGAGTGAGGTAGCACTCTATAGAATGTTTTCTCCTATTCTGGGGCAAAAGTCCTATTATCTCGAGCCTAGAGGGAGGGGAAAAATTTCAAGCATTCTAAATGCCTTTTATTAACGTCTTTCAACATGGGCTTTAACCTTTTTTTTTTTTCTTTTGGTCACAGAGGCTGCTCTTTAAGTTGGGAGATTTTGATGCACTCTGTTTTTCTAATATTTAGATTTTCTCTCATTTGTAAAATGAGGCTCGAGTCTAATTTTTAAGGTGATTCCCATCATTGAATGACTAAGTATGTAAAGGGTTAAGAACTGGGTACCAGGAACCTAGAGAAATACTGCTTGCTTCCAGTTAAATGTTTTTTTGGAGTGCAATAGTGTTGCTTAATTATTAGTAATAATTATTATTATCATTATTATTATTAGTTTTCGAGACAGGGTTTCTCTGTGTAACAGTCCTAGCTGTCTTGGAACTGGTTCTTGTAGACCAGGCTGGCTTTGAACTCACAGAGAATCCACCTGCCTCTGCCTCCTGAGAGCTGGGATTGAAGGCATGCACCACCACCACATTCCTTTAATTTTGTTTAATTTTTAAAGTGTTAACTTTTTGTTGTTTAATTTTTGAAGTGTTTCTTTAATAAATGTAGGAGACACGGTTTCAAACATCTCCCTTATAAATTCATGTTCTGTTTCTTTTCAGTGATTTCTTTCTTTCTTTCCTCTTTCTGGTGCTGGCGATTGAACCTAAGGCCTCACACATGCTAAGCACATGTTGTACCATTAAAGGAAACCCCAAGCCTCTTGCCGGTGTTTAATTGTGCAGGTTGATCTTGGAGTGAGTTTTGTATCCGTCAAGGCAGACACATGTTTCTTTTTTCAGTCTGTTCCTTCAGGTAAACAAGCATACCCTTCACTGACAGAACATTAAATTGTTAGGTTTCTTTGATGGTGTGCTGACTTGTTCAAAGTCCTCGTGAAAGAGAGAAAACAGCTCCTGTTTCCTCCCTCATCTCTTCCAATCTCACAGTTGCTTCTAAGGGTTTCTTGCCTGAATCGTTGATTGCAGACTTGTGATGTCTCTGGCCTAAACTCACCAAGCCACAAATGTAAAGTCAGGGTGGACTCATTGCAGAGGAGGGTCTGACACAAAATTCCAACCGAGGGAAAACAGATGGGAAATCTCTTGTGGATGGTGTTGGTGGGGTGGTATGTGTAGTGGCGGTAGTGGATGTTGGTGGGTGGTGGTGGTGGTGGTGGTGGTGGATGTTGGTGAGTGGTGGTGGTGGTGGGTGTTGGTGGGTGGTGGTGGTGGTGGATGTTGGTGGGTGGTGGTGGTGGTGGGTGTTGGTGGTGGATGTTGGTGGGTCTTGGTGGTGAATGGCAGGTGGTGGTGGATGGTAAGGGTAGGTGGTGAGAGTGGATCTTGGTAAGTGTTGCTATTGGTGGTGGTGGGTGGTGGTGGTAGGTAGTCCACTTGCGATGTCTTCCCTTTAAGGAAGAGAACAAGAAAGATACACTGACTACACATATAAAGGGCTTAGGAGCAGAGTTAGATTTTAAAAGAGCTGAAGTATCTACCTTTCCCCAAGGGTCTGGGTTGTCCTAATTTTTGAAGCAGAAGCAGAATAAGAACTTGTAAGGCAGCACAAGAGGCTTGCTTCACAAATTCAAGTGTCTGCCGGGCGGTGGTGG
>NC_022024.1:23328968-23332388 GCF_000317375.1 Microtus ochrogaster | reverse complement strand
TATCACAAGTACCGTTCATAATAACTTGAAATTCTCTTTTTTACTTACTTGGCTAAACTAAGTTTCTTATCTTATGGTAACACACTGCCACAGTCTTTGTGAAGATATTTTTAAACAGAACCATGATTTTATTTTTTAAAAAAGATTTTACTGCCTTTATTTAGCATGTGTATACTATGGCATGTATGGAGGTGAGGGGGAAACTTGCCAGACTGGTCTTTTTCTTTCCATCATGTGGGTCCTGGGAATCGAACTTATGCTGTCAGGCGGCAGTAAGCCCCTTTTCTTGCTGGACTGCCTCAACAGCCCTGAATGAAGACTTTAGTGAGTCATGCCTGGTGTCCCTGGGAAAACATCTACCATCAGTAGTCTAGGCATAGATCTAGGCAATTAACAGTTTTATGCCTAAGGACATGAGTCAACACGTTGTGAGCCACAGGGAGGGGAAGTTGGAAAGTGGGAAGGAATGCGTCTATTACTATGAATGCATCAGTGTCAATGGGGACACGTGAAACCATGCACACAGCAATCCCCTGCATGAACATACATGTCGTTCAAACGTAATTTTGCTCAGAGAGAAAAATGATAAACATTCTATTGAGGTTTTGGAACACAGTGGGCAGTTGCTGGCCTTTCTTTAAGACAGTGGATCTCAGTCTTCCTAATGTTGCAACCCTTTGAGATGTTTCCTCATTGTGGTAACCCCCAACCATAAAATTATTTTTGTTGCTACTTCATAACTGTTATTTTGCTCCTTTTATGAATCCTAACGTAAATAACTGGGTTTTTTTTTTTTTGATGGTCTTAGGTTACCCCCGTGAAAGGGTCATTCAACCCTCAAAGGGGTCACAACTCAGAGGTTAAGAACCAGTGCTCTCAGGACCTCACCCGATAGCTTGAAAGACAAGTACCAGTTGCAGCCAATTCTAGATATATGAAAGAATTAAGAGCCAGTCAGGGTTCTAGGACGGAAACCGTTCATTTTGCCTGCCAGATTCTTAACTGTGAGCTAAGCGGGTCGCATACTTTGCGTCCTAATTTGCCCCAGCTGTGAGAGTGGCCATGTGACAAATCCTTGTACAGAAGAGGAATATGGATGGGTTCAGAGAGGTTGAGCAAGTTACTCAGCATTTTATAACCGCTAGTCATCAAGTCTCATCTGTTCCCAGTTTCTTGTTCGTGGCGATACTGTGCAAGATAGTTACGGTAAATGAATCCCCCCCCACCAGGAATACCCACATTTATCATGCTTCCTTCAAACGTTTCCCTGTGTTCTAGACTAGATAGGAGGTACCCGAGCTCACCCGTGCAATAGGCATGCAGAGGATGCTGTGATTATGTATTGCTTTTGATACATGGAACAGGCTAACTTGGGACTGTAACAGTATGAGAATCCCTCTGGGTGATATTTAGGAATGAAAGGCAGATATGGTTAAGGAGTCTATCAGAACAATATTCCCACAGTTGAGAGATGACATAAGGGTGGGTGGGGTAAAGCTCTCTGGAGAAGGGTTTACTAGAGGGGGTGTTTTTAGATAGTGTGTGCCACAGAGGGCAGCATCTTAGTGCTGGATATGATGGTATATGCTGAAATGCCAGTACTTAGGAGTCTGAGGCAGGAGGATGGCTACAAGTTCAAGGCTAGTTGTAGCATTTAGAAAAACTAAAAAAAAAAAAAAAGAAAGGAAAAGAAACAAACAAGTTGCACCAGCCCTTTGCAAGTTTTCGATACTTTTCTCACCAAGGGCAAAGGTCAGCTCTTGCCTCAGTTTGCAAGCAGACGTCCAGGAGGGACCATTAGCGAGGGGAGGAGATAATAAAGGAAGCAGAAGCCCGTGTGAGGGAAGGTCAGTGCAGACTTGGCACTGTTGACGCTGCAGCAGCTGAAGCATGTCGTCTTAATTTCATTTAGCTGGATGCGCAGCTCCCAAGTCCCTCTCTCCATTTCCTGAGGAAGTCGATCCCATCCTCGCTCTCTGCCATCTGGTGAGAGAGTCTCTTTGCTTTCCAAACAGTCTTGTGTTTACATTTCTTGCTCCATTCTCTTTCTGAATGCTCAACAAAGCAGCTGCTTTGAAGAGAAGCCCAAAGGATTGCCCTGGGATGGTTTACCCACTTACCCCCTTTCCTGTCCCTAAGAGAAACTCGCTTTCTTCTTCTCCCAGCATGACTTAGTGTGGGGACTTGAACTCTTGAAGTCCGTTGTTCTTATTCTTCTCATTTCTAAACTGAGGTTAATTGGTAACCTTCCCCAAGTTTTGCATAAGGATGAATTTCAGAACATCAGAAAAAGAATATGCGTACAGAACCTTTAAGAACATGTAATCATGTCAGTGTTGCTACATGCCTTAAATCCTAACACCATGGCAGCAGAGACTGGTCATCTCTGGGTCCCAAGCCAACCAGGGATACACAATGAGGCCCTGTTTCTCCAAGCAAACAAATAAACAAGCATTTAATAATAGTAATGATGTCTGCTGGTACCAGCTATGCTGATAGATTCTAGAAATAATATCTACTTCTTTTTATTTCTGATATGCATGACTTTGGGGGTACCCTTTAGAATCTTATTATACAGACTGCTAGGTACAATTTCCCAGGTGTCATGGTTTAAAAAAAAAAATTGAATAGGAAAGCTTCAAAAGGGAGCTTGCCTCACTTACTCATCCCATTAGCATAAATAGGTAATAAGGCAGCCTTTTTGTGTGTGTGGCAGGAGGGGGATGAGATATTAACATGAGTTGTCTGGCTTGCCACTTTCTGCCTCTTATGAGAAGTCACGTGACGGGGATGCGTCAGCACTCTTCCATGTGACCTTGAAGAAAGGGGAGCTGGTTTTGTTCTTGAGTCAAAGTGAAAATTTGACTGGCATACAAAAATTCCATTCAATGAGTCTTTTTTTTTTTTTTTTGGTCTGCTTCTGGAGGGATGACAAATAGGTAAGAGTCATCTCAAGCTTTGGGAAGGGATGTCATTAGCATTTAAAAGATGGACCTATGTCATCACTTCCAAATGGGTCTGTCCCTGGGTGAAACCTGACTTCCTGTGTCCGTTTCCTCTGCAGAGTCGCTCTGAATAATTAGTTATGAAGTGCCGGCTCTGGATCGATTGCAGCTCATTTGCATTATGGGAAGAAAGTTCTAGCTGCTTGGAATTGTAGACTTCTTGGAAACTTGCTTTGCGAGATATTGCGGTGGCTTTATTTGGTACCACTGTGTTGAAACAATGTAAGAGAGTTGGTTTATCTTTACACACTTCTGCAGATGGGGAGAGCAGGACGTTACCATCAGCGCTCGGATTTGCTACATTTCTGCACCTACCATCACTCCACTAGGAGAGAGGCATTTTCCAATGATTGTTAATTCATGAAAACTTAATTTCCCTGTTCTGAAACCCAGAGATACAATAATACTTGCAGGG
>NC_022024.1:23328060-23328743 GCF_000317375.1 Microtus ochrogaster | reverse complement strand
ATAAAACAAGCAAACATTACGCAAGAAAAAAAAAAAGAGAGAGAGAGAGAGAGAGAGAGAAATTTCAAGGTGGAAGGAGAGCTAGAAGTTCAAACAGCAGAGCAGTTTGTTAATTGATCAGTTGGCTCTTAGAATTCTAACTCTAGACACAAAAGTCAGAAGTTCGTACTCAACGGTGAGAAGACTCTTCTGATGTTCATTCATGCATTCTTTAAATAGTTACAAGAGACGTTTTCCAACTTGACTCTAGGCCAACCACCTTCCACAGAACAGTGACACACTGAAAGTCCTGCCTTATGGTTGCTTACACTCCAGTATGGGAAACAGATAAGCACAACTGGTTAAGGGAACATCAACCCCATTATGTAAATATGGACACCATCTGTTAAGGATTGAACTAAACACCACGGTAACATCCCCTCTGTTCCTTTCACAATACTTAGCATTATTCTCAAGATGGTTGTATCTTAGTCAGGGTTTCTATTGCTGTTGCCAAACAGCAAGTTGGGGTAAAAGGCCCTATTTGACCTACACTTCAGCATTGCTTTTCATCACTGAAGGAAGTCAAGACAGGAACTCAAACAGGGCAGGAACCTGGAGACAGGAACTGATACAGAAGACTTGGAGGGGAGCTCCTTACTGGCTTGCTTCCCATGGCTTGCTTGGTCTACCTTCTTATAGAA
>NC_022024.1:23322329-23327441 GCF_000317375.1 Microtus ochrogaster | reverse complement strand
AAGACAGAATAGAAATAGTAAACCCCTAATTCTTACATTGTATATACACTCACCATAAGGAGCAGGTGGCGAGTAGACCTACCAAACTATCATGCCAATTTCTGTCACAGTTGCAACCGTGATAGAGTACTTGCCTACCATGTGCAAAGAAGTAAGCAGAGACAAACAGAAATAACCATTTATTTGAAGCAAGTGTGGAGGTCGAAGTAAGGTTGTCATGAGTTTGAGGCCAAATTGGTCTACATATTAAGTTTCAAGCCAGCCTTGGTTCAGAGTGAGTTCTTGTCCCAAACAGGCAGCCATACACAGAGACACACATGCATACACACAGAGAGACACTATACACATACACACAGAGAGACACATACACACAGAGATACAGACACACACACAAAGACACATTATACACAGAGAGATACACATATACAGACACACAGATACATACATTATACATACACATTCTACATGAGAGATACACATATACATAGATACACACTTAGACAGACATAATCACATATGTGCATCATACACAGAGATACACAGAGGCACAGACACATACATTATACATACACTATATATACAGAGAGAGAGAGAGAAAGAGAGAGAGAGCACTCAGACAGACAGACATACTCACATATACACATTATACACACAAAGAAACACACATACATACATACACACAGATATATATTATATATATATATTGTACAAAGACACATATACATACAGACATATACACATAGACATTATACACACAAAGAGACACACATGCACGTTGTACACAGACATACACGCATCATTTCTGGGGGCTGGAAATTTCTCTGCAGAGAAGAAAACCGACGTGGTTGATAGACCTCCCTGAGATGCTACCCTAATACCTTCGTGTTGCTTGACAGACAACTGATGGGAAAATGGTTTACTTTGGTTTCATTCTGAGGCTTTCAGTCCATTATGGCAGAGTTCAGTTTATTATGGCGGTGGGCACATGTGGCAGAGACTGTTCCATCATGGCTGACAGGAAACAGTGAGAACAGAGATGGATGGTGTTAGTGCCTTCAGGTGCCTCTCTTTAGTAATCTTCTCTCACCAGCTAGTCCCCAACTTCCAAAGGTTCTAGAGCCTTCCTAATACTGCCTGCCAGCTGGGGACAAATATGAGAGAGAGAGAGAGAGAGAGAGAGAGAGAGAGAGAGAGAGAGAGAGAGAGAGAGGAAAAAGAAAAAAGGAAAGCCTGTGTTACAAATATCATATGTAACCATATCCAACAACCAAATGTTAGAAGGTTTCCCTGAGAAAGTGGTTCTGAGTATAAGAAGGATTTGCCACTCGCAAAACACAGGGGTCTTGAGGAATAAATGTATTTTGTATGTTCCAGGCATTTAAGGAGGCTGATACAGCCAGAGCATAGTAGAGAGAGAAAGCTTTGTAAGGCATGGGAATTCAGTGCAGTGGTAAGCTGTATAAGCCTTGGTTGTGAGTTTAGATCTTACTGGGTGTGTGTTTTTTTTTATTGTGGCATTTCAGGCTGGCAGCGACAGTTTATATTTCCGGGGAACACTACTGTATCAAGCACGGAAGGGAAAACACTGTTTGTAATACCCTCACGGTCGTCCTCCGGTAACGGTGGTGGAACTTGGTAGGAAGTGTCGTGGTACCAAGGACAAGCAGGAGGAGTGACTGTTTTGTTTTGAGACTGTGCTTGCTTATGGTATTAGGAAACATGACAGACAAGATAGAGAAACGGAGGGATGGAAAGAATCAAGATGATACTCAGAATTTTGGCATGAACTACCATGCTGCAAGCTTGGAAATGCTATAACTGGCCATGCTCATTTGACATACGGTTGGAACTGACAATAATAGTCGGAGAATTTTCGAGACGTTTCTCAAGTAATGTATCAAGTGTCTTACACACACAATTCCAACAATTCCATCTAATCTTCCACACGTCCGCTAAGTGATTTCTTTTCTTATGCCCATGTCGCGGATGAGGAAACGGAGGCACAGAGAGATTAAATAGGTTTCTGAAGGCCACAGGTTAGTTGATGGTGGAACTGAGAAGAACATTTGGGCCAACAAAGAGGAACATTTGGGCTGTCGGATTCTGAAATAGATGATTTTTATTTCTCACTCTATCTGCCTTCTCCCCCTCTCTAACTCTATCTGCCTTCTCCCCCTCGCCTGCCACCCTGTAAAAGAATAAATACCTGGTCTCCTCAGGCCCTCTTGGCGGTGTCAGGGGAGCTGAGGTTGACTTTTGGAGCTGCTATTTAGGTTAACCATTCAGCAATCTTACTTTTACAGCAGGAAGGCAGGAGCCTGCCTCCTCTGGGACTGCTGATCCAAACCCAGATCCCAGGGTGATTTCACAACCTTTTATCACTCCTGTGTGCTTGGGGAGGCAGAACACACCCAAAACAGTGTCTTTGCCTTCAGGTGCAGCTTGTAGATGCCAACATTTAAGGGATTTCCTATTGCTAATAAAATAGCAACTGGCATTAACTGTCACATAATGGCCTCATCTCTGCCAGTCCTTTTATGGGTACTTTAAATATAACGCCTAATTTAAGCTTTTAAAGAGATTCAGAAATGTCATTTCAGGAAAGCCGAGGCCCCAGAGGGGCTTCATAATTTGTGTATGGTGGGGGCCCAAAAGTGACAAAGCCAAAAATTGAACCCAGGTCTTATTTAGATGATGCTCTCTTTAAACATCATTGCCTTTGTAAAAAAAAAAAAAAAAAAAAAAAAACCAAAAACAAAACAAAAAAACAGCGACAACAAGATGGAAAAAAACCCCTGCACTTGAAATGTATGAGGTGAACATAGCCCAGGCATGTGCCTGGAGCTACTTCTGAAGTGTCTTACCACAAGAACGTGTCAAGCCCCACAAATGTGCTTCAAGTAGTAAATGTGTATTAAAATTCTCGAGAATTGACCACCAAAACTTCCTTTGAAAAGCATTTCAGATGATCATTGTTTTCCAGTTTTAACTGTCTACTGCTAATAGAAAAATCCCCAAGCTCCTGGAGAATAAATGCTTAATCACTTTTCATAATTGTCTTTTGGTGTCAGATTTGCGCAGATAATTGTAATGTGCCATAGCAGGCATTAAACAGAACGGGGTGCCCTGAAGTGCCATGAACGATCTCTAAAACTGTTGGAAGGCACAGGCACAGGGTGTGGGGTGAACTTGGGAAGGCTTCCAGCTCTCAGAACCCAGTTAAGTCTGCTGCAGTCCATAAAACTGCTAAGCTCAGTGCTGAAAGACTTTTAACTGCTGTTGCTGCAAAGCCTTGCTGTCTTGCTCGGCAGACACATCCAGCCTCCAGCCTCTTTTCTCCACTTTCTCTTCTCCTAAGAAACCTTACAGGGTCATGCCTGACAGACTGACGGGGCCTGAGTCACATCGACAAGCCTAGCAAACTAAGCGGAGGCTGAGAGATCTCACTTTTAGCTTTCTAGGCATTCAGGATAGAATATGCTAGAAGGAAAGTACAGTAGGATTTGAAAAGCTAATCGTGTTATATCCCCCCACTTTCACTGTGCTTGCACCAAGGTCTTTTAATCTCAGGCATCTGCTAGCTGGTTTATGAATGGAATCAAAGCCTGTGTGCCATTTTAGACATTCGTGTGTGTGTGTGTATTCTCATTAATCGAATTGTACTTATTAGCTATCTAAAATAGTGTCCCAGCTTTCGGAGAACATATAAGAATCCCATAGAGGGTATGTGATGTACAAGCCTCAGATGCACCCTGAGAAATCTGGATTCCTTGTGACAGTCAGGAATCTGCATTTTAAGCTAGCACCCAAAATGATTCCGCTTCCTGTTCCGATAAGAGAGCCGGCTCCCCTTTTTCCATGTGGGGCACAGTCGATGAAAGGGGAGCCCCCGGGTAATTGATGTCATTCGGCAGAAGGCAATTTTTGTGTCCAGCACACATTGACCAATTCGGGATGCTGGTCTTTCGGACCTTTGCATATCAGGCTTGTTTGTTGTCCGATGTGATGAAGAAAATGACCAAGATCGGGAATGTTTGTTGAGTTCATGTCTTTCTCTCTGCCAGCTTTGAGGGCTTTGGGAAGGCAGATTGTAAAAGTTGATTGTATCATAATCGAGCGAAAAACCCAGGGAACAGAAAAGTTTGGGTTTTTGGAGACTGTCTGACCTGCTCCCTGATGTGACTCTTTTTAATATTTTTATTAGCATCAGTAATTCTACACATACTAAAGGGTTCGATTATGACATAGTGTATTTTAGTTATACTAACTCCCCCTTCCCTCCTTTTTTCCCCCTCTTCTGCTAATCCTTTACTCTTCCCAACTGCGCTCCCTGCTCTCAACAGCTCTTTTTGGGGGGTAAGGGGACACTCAATGTTTCCTTAGTAGGGTTGTTAGCTGTAGTATGGGTGAGAGATTTGTTTGCAGGGACCTTTGTGTCTTATCAGTAGCGAGCTACACTTCTAACGAAAGTGGCTATTCCTATCCCTCCCTCATTAACCATTAACTGTGTATGAATTCTCAGCATTGACGTGGAGTTTGTTAAAAATTGAAATGGCCCATGACCGCGCCCTCCCCCCCCACCAAGCCACTGTTTTGGCACCTACCCTGACAATCATTCACATTTAATTACATCCCTGGCAAGAAACACAAGGGGTCCTAGGATGCTCTGGGCACTCACTTCCAGACTTAGAGGGAGCTTACTCTCATTTCCCATGACTGGATTGTTTACAATTGGGGAGATTTTTACAGATTTTAGAGAATTCTGGGGTTCTGGATTTTCACAAGCTAGCATATTTCGGGAGCCAGCCTCCTGTGTAGGAGAGCACAAACTGCCGGTCACGATTCTGTTGCTGGTCAGTTGGAAGGACAGCTAATTGGAGTGTGATTGAACAGTTGTCATCATAAAGGGCAGGGCCTGTGGAGATGGGATGTTTTCAAAGTCTCAGGAGGGTTTTTCACTTGCTTCTTCTTTTCTTTTTCTTTAATTGTATTTCTATAGTCTGACCAATTTTGGGAATTTGGGAACTGTTCCTCTTATGTGTCTTCTTCTTCTTCTTCTTCTTCTTCTTCTTCTTCTTCTTCTTCTTCTTCTTCTTCTTCTTCTTCTTCTTC
>NC_022024.1:23314930-23322229 GCF_000317375.1 Microtus ochrogaster | reverse complement strand
CCTCCTCCTCCTCCTCCTCCTCCTTCTTCTTCTTCCTCTTCTTCTTCCTCTTCTTCTTCTTCCTTCTTTTGAAAAAACTATATTCCAAGGAGTTAGCAACAGATGTGCCCTTCTTCTATGTTCAGAGTCTTCTTGGCTGATTCTGTCCCATCTCATCTTCATAAAATTGTTGTGAATTAGCTGTTAACCCCATTTTCTAGTGTACTCCTAGGTCGAGGTCACCCCACCCCACGTTTGGTAGAGCTAATAAAGAACTGCTCATAGGAAAATTTTGTGACCTGTCTTTAGCAGAATAATACACACACCAGCTCAAAGGCTTATCCTAGCACACGTGCATTGCAAATCACCATCACAGATCTGAGCACTGGGCCCAACATCTGGATCCTCCTCATTGAGATCAAACCTTCTGAGATGAGGTGGTTTTCCTCCCCCCCGCCCCCCACAGGTGAGTCATCCCCTCTGGGCCATTTGCAAAAGAGAATTGCTGAGGCTGTCATTTCAGCCTCCTCCTTTCCCCCTTTACCAAGGTAGAGGTGAACTTTCTACCGGTCCAGATGCTGCTCCCTCTGCTTTGTCCTTTTACGACCAGCTGTGCCTCTGCAGTCCAGTGACCCTGCCCCCTCTCAAGTCTGTGACCTCTCCCCTGTGGTCCGAGCTCAGTTCATCACACAGCTGTCCTCGTCAAGGTCACCTACCTTCAGAGCTGATTAGGACCTGCCGCCCGCGTGTTTGACCTCTGTTTGTGCGTGTTTCACTCGTCATACCCTGCGTGCAGCTCTTTCTTTTCCGTTGGCCAAAGGTCATCCTGACTAGGCTTCCCTTCTGCTCATCTATGTATCTATATGACTTCGCTTTTTACCCACTCAGCCAGGTTGTAACCGGAAAATCAATTGTACCTTCCCTTTGTGCCACTCACTATCTCTTAGTCAAGAAGGCCTCCCGTTCTCTAGTTCCGCATCTGGAGCTTGGCCACTTCACTCTGACTGACACTGTCTGTCTCCCATCTTGCCCAAATATGGACCAAGTTGCTAGAACTCCTCTTACGGATCTCCTACCTCTCCGCTTGCTCCCCTTCCCCGCTCCTTCCATTTGATGCCTGGTCATTCTTTCAGAAGTGAGTCAGATCTTGACACTCTTCATTCTAGGGCCACCAGTCCCTTAATAGTAAAATTGCCACAATTGGCCAGGCTTTCTGTCGTTGCTAAAAGAATGCTACTCTTAGCGCTTATGAGAGGCGCTCCCCGGCTGAAGTAGGTGGCAGTTAATGTAGGGACTCATAGCTGGTCTGTCTGAAGGAAATAAATGACTGAAGAGTGATTGGCCCTGAGCTTAACATCTGCATTATCCCCTCCAAGGCTCAGTACATTCCGAGAAGGAGAGCCAGAAGAATTGGGGATGTGTGTCCTGTAGGAATGCTGCCTTTTGTGGATATGGCCTGACCATTGGTCTCTTTGCCAGGCTAGATTAACTGATACCATTTCATTTCATGGAGGGAGAGGACTTCATGTGGTCCCAACCCTCACTGAGGGAGTGTGGCCAGCTACTGGAGAGAGAGGACGTCCTTTTCTTAAATGTTGTGAACACTGATTAGTGGCCCACATTCCATAACAGCCCCACCCCACTGCCTCATGCCGGTGGCCATGATTGAACTCAGCTAAATCTTTGACCCTGCAAACATGGTGTTCTGTGAACATTTCTTGTCCCCCTCTGTTCTTTGGACCCTCACTCTTTACAGCTCATTTGACCTTCCTATCTCCTGTAAACCTTTGAAGAAACTTCCTTTCCAGCAAGCTGCCTTACTGCCTCTGTCTCTAGAGAAGTTGCAGATGTATTGAACATCTCACTCCATTAGAAGTTGATTGTGAAGTCCTGGTGTGTGATCTGGTCCTTGTCCGGGTCCCCCCCAGCCACTATCTCCCCCAGCAGGTTTTTAATCCTGGCCCTTTCCACTCAGTTGCTTTGCGGATAGCTTTTATCTTATCTGCTTTTCTGGTGCTCCAAAGTTTATTTGCTGGATAAGTCTCTTTGAGAGAGGCTTTCTAAAAAGCAGAAAGCATCTATGCCTGTTAAGGAACCTTTCAATTTAAATTTTGAGTTTCTCTCTCTCTCTCTCTCTCTCTCTCTCTCTCTCTCTCTCTCCACAGACCTTTACATAAAACTTAATGGTTCGTTGCATGTAAATGGGATCAGTTTTATTACCGCACTGGCCCAGCTTAGTATAATCTTTGCAAAAACCTAACTGTGATTTCCTAGGGGCAGGGCCTGAAGGAAGTTACTTAGTTTCTCAGTAAGTGTTTTATTGGCTTCCAGAATAGGGCAATGTTTACTTGGTAAATGAAAGTGTCCTAGGAAATCTTATTTGCCAATTGTTCATTCTTTGTGAAGCCCTTAGTAAACATATGCTGAATTCTCCTTTAAGGAGCCATTGTATATAACAAGGATTTTTACTGGGAGTGTTTTTCCCCCCTTCCACAATAGATTAATACTTTAAAGTCTTTAAAGTTCCTATTAAATTCATTGCTTTTATATTAAGCAATTTGTTTCTGGGAAAGGCAGACTGCTTGCTTGCTTGCTTGCTTGCTTGTTTGTAAGAGTAGCTCTGTCCATATCCCAAGGATGACCTAGAGCTTGCGCTGTAATCTAGGTTTCCACTCAGCCTCCTGGAATTGCAGGTATCCACCACCATGCTAAAGTTCGGTGCTAATTTTCTTGTTACAAGTGCTCATCCACTGCACACTTACCACCATGCATGTGGTAAAATACCTTTAACTTTTCTTTAACGCCTGCCTTACATCTCTTCGAGAGGATGTAAAGATGGCAGCAGAGTTGACCTCACAGGGAAGTGGCTGTCCTGCTTAGCGGGTTTCCCTGAGCAATGACATTTAGGAAGGAATTCTGCTGCTGCCTTTCTCCCTTGGATATGACTAGGCAGAAATCAGAGAAAGTTTGAGTCAGTGTACAGTGAGTAGTTGTGCCCCCGATAATGCTTGATGCTAAGTTTTTAAGCAATTAAAAAAACAAAATCTGAGAAGCAAAATGGTAGTAAAACATGAAGTGTTTGTTTGCCGAATGAGAACTGTGTTGTTGGTTTACTTGGGAAAAGTCTGTTTCTTATGACCTCAAAAGACCTGAGCTAAAGACTAATTGCTCTACCTGGGCCTTGATAATTTACTTCCCTGACTCTGGGTGGCTAAGCCAGTTGGGTATGCTCCAAGACACATTTGGGATACAAAAAAAAAAAAACCCTGCCTGCTTCCAGAGTGGGCTCGTGACATTAAAGAGGAAATGAATAGCGCCTCTGACAGCGGAGGCTGTTTTGTCCGTGGTACTTGTTCTAATACCCACTCTGTTGGTTCTTCTGCATACAGAACATTCTCCCCTCCCTTTATGACATTGTGGAGTCCATAACTTGGAGCCTCGTAATGTATCATTTTAAAAACTCCTCATGCACGTAGGCGCACGGGGAAGAGGGTTTTTGTACTTCAGGTTTACCGAATTGGGGTCTTCTGGTTTTTTGAGTAGCCTGGCCCGTATGCCAGTTGGTTCCTAGTGCCGGGTAGGAAATGGCGGCAGTGCCACACAGGGGACGTCTCTGTGCGGACACAGGTTCCAATGAAGTGAATAGTGTTTCTTCAGGGGAGCAAACCCCCTTGCTGGATTGTAGCTTTGTGCTGTGTGGCAGGCTGCGTTTGGGGGATCAGGGATTACATGAATGTTTCCCTGGTGTCCTGTTTAAGGTTGTTCTACCCAATAATGCTTTGTTGCGGGGGTGCAGGGGTGAGCTCCTGTTGCATGACAGGGTGCTGACAGGACTTGCAAATTTTTCTTGATGTCCCTCCCATAATGCCCATCATGTGAAAGCAATCTTTGCAATGAAAGAATAAGTAAGTTTTATGGGGAGTGTGTGGGAGATACTTTTGATCCCTACCTCACAAAAGGGAAAAAAAAATCAAGCCCTGCCGTCAGTAAGATTTGTTTAGTGTGTCTGTGTGGCAAAGGTTATCTCAGAGGGGAGGTTATCACACACTGAGTGTGGCCTAGAGAAATGACTTGTGCCGCCCTGACACAGAGTAGCCAAAGAAAATGCCATTCAGATGAAGAGAATGTTGCGAAACACAACGGCAAGTTGATTCTGCAAGTCGAAGAGATACATTTAGAACAGAACTCACATTTTGCCCCTGCTCCGTATCTCCACGGGGATGTGTGCTTACTTACGTCTGTGTGCACGCCTGTGAGGGAGGCGCTGGTGCACAGGCTCTCCTTGAAGGTTTTAGAACTTGGTGAAAGAGGGGGAGAAAGACAGGAGGAGAGAGATTCTGTTCCTATCTTGGCACGCTTCACTGGATTTTCCTGAATGCCTCTGCTCTCAACACAATTGAAAAGTAAAGTATGGAGCGTGGTGTCCGATCCCCCAAACGGTGTCACAAGATCTGTGTATGAAAGTCCATATTCACCTTCCCCATGACAGATAGGAGTTTATGTGTCTTTTAAAGGCCATACACTGTCCACCGTTACTTCAGTCTGTAAAGGACTTCCTACGACTTTTTACGCAAGCTTTTCATTCTTTCTTATTTTACTTTATTTCTTTTATGAGACAAAACCCCACTCTGAAACCCAGGCTGCTCTGAAACTGACTAGTTCGTTAGGCTGGCCTTGAACTAACAGCAGCCCGGTGCCTTTCCAAGTGATAGGATTATAGGTGTGAACCAGCCCTGCTGGCTTATTTAAACATTCCTCATTTTTTTTCCCCCGTCTAGCCAATCCAAAGTTCATAAGGCACACAATGAATGGTTGTGTAGTTCCTCTGGTTGGGAGAGTTCCTCATTTTATTTTTACCAGCAGGTTTGTGAGAAGGGTGAGGCTTGGGGCTGTTAAAGGGGTCTGTGTGTCAGCCAGGAGGAATCAACTGCCTTGTTCAAGGCCATATGGTCAGGGGCTCTAGAGTGTTTGAATCCTGTGTTGGTTTCTCGTGGTTTCTGAGAGAGAGAGTGTGTGTAAGAGAGTCCTCTGCCCCCCCACCCCCGGGAAAGCTTTGTTCAAACAAAATCTTACTCAGAGGCGTGAATAAAGAAGAGTACAGAAAGAAGCTGGATTTCATGGTTTAAAATAGAGGGGAGGGGCCCAGAGTTCTGGTAGGGGCAGCTCATTCTCCCCAGGAAGAAGGGCTTGATGTGGCCTTGTCACTACATCCTCCACTCATTCAGGATGTGTTCCTTGAGGTCTGTTTTGCTTTTATATTTTGGCCATGAAAACCACTACAAATCCAGAGGCTTACTAGAATGCAAATATATTAGGATTTTTCTGAGATCATAAAACTAAAGTCAAATATTCCTTTCCAAGGACTTTAGGGAGGCAAAGCATTTTTTTCTGCTTTCCAGGTTCAAGAAGTAGCCTTGGTCCTGACTTTTGGGTTATTTTCTCTGCTTTCAGAGCTAGCTGTGGTCAATCATGTCTGTCCCGTGTCATTATTTCTCTGACCAGAGACAGTAAATAGTCTCCATTTTAAAGGATGCAGGTGGAAAGAACTGGGTCCTCCAACCCAAGATGGTGGGTTTTGGTTCACTCTCTTACATAAAACTACACATTCGCAGGTTCCATTATTAGGACACAGTCATCTTCAGGGATAGTGTGCTGTCCCCAGGGTGGACAAGACTTGTGTTCACACACCACCAAGAAAAAGAAAGACTTGAGCAGCAGAGTAGAGTACATCTTCCCCAGGGAAGAGCATGGCAGTTGGCTATCCAGTTCCCAGTGGTCAGCCCTGAAGACATACGTACAAATACAGACCGAGCAGGCTTACTTAGGACTCTAAAATATATGTGTGTATGTAACAACAATTAAGGCGAAAAGAGGCCACGAATCAGAACGAGCGCAAGGGGAGGTAAATGAGAGCGTTTAGGGGAGCAAAGGGAGGGGGGAGTGATGTCATTTTATATTAGCTCAAAAAAAATAGAAGTCATAAAATTTTTTAAAAGACGAAGGCTTCACAGATGACAAGATGAAGAAGAAGGCAGGGGAAGAGCGCCTTCGGCAGGCTCGAGAAGAAACACATCTTCAGGAGGATTGTGATGAGAACGGTGACTGACCGGCTGGGAAGGAGGATGAAAACTGGAAACCAGACATCTCTACAAATCCAGAGATCTTCGCAACGGCACAAGGGAGCTGCTTTACAAAGGCCTCCGTGGAATACAAGTTTAATATTTCTACTGAGGTTCAAGAAATCAGGGAAGAGAGTGGGCTGTGAAGTTTCTTAGAGAATCATTGATTCTGAAAATTTCCCGTGAATTCTGCATTCTTGACTCTGCGTCCCTCATGCTCGTGCTGAACTATACTTGAATAAATAGTAAGTTAGGTCATTGCAAGAGAGGCAGGTCCTTTCTCCCTCCCTCCCTCCCTCCCTCCCTCCCTTCCTTCCTTCCTCCCTTCTTTCTTTCTTTTCTTTTTTTGTAATGTATGTTGGTGTTTTGAATGTCAGATCCCCTGGAATTGGAGTTACAGACACCTGTGAGCTGCCATATAGGTGCTGGGAATTGAACCTGGGTTCTCTGGAAGAGCAGTTTGTGCTCTTAACCGCTGAACCATCTCTCTAGTCCAAGGGAGGTTGTTGTTTTTTTTTTTTTTGTGGCATCAAAGTACATACAAAACTCCATTGCAATACAGATTTATTTATAATAGCTTTGAAATCAAGTTCTTCAAGAAGTAGAAGTTTTCCGGTGACATTTGATTAAGTTAACACAGGTTTGATTTTCACCTTAGTCAAGTACACTTCTATAAAAATCAGTGAAAAATATCTTCATAGACATTTGTATTTGACTGACAGCAAAAACTGAGGCTGTGCAGGTGAAATTATTTTGCAATTGTAGCAATCTGTCATAATTATATTTTAAGAAACTATCAAAGGACATACACTAAAAGCTACGATCATCTGAATGGTGCAGAATATTCAGCTGTGCCTGGAATATTGAGCAAATGCCTTCCCATATGTTTGGTATTTGCAAAATTATTAAAGTACTAGAGCTGTGCCTTAATGTCCTCATAAACGATCTTACAGATTTCCTTGGGATAGTGTGTACTTAGAAGGACAGGCGTTAGAATCAGTCAGACCTGAGTTTGCATAGTGGTCCTCACTATTCTGAAATCACCTCAACTTCCTCATCTTTAAGACTAGGATGCACCAATGTGGGTCTCTGTCTCTGTCTCCTTTCATCACCTGATGAAGGTTAATATTCAGGAGGATGCCTATATGTTTGTCTTTGGATTCACCTTCTTACTTAGCTTCTCTAGGATCACGAATTATAG
>NC_022024.1:23294506-23314365 GCF_000317375.1 Microtus ochrogaster | reverse complement strand
AGTGCTGGGATTAAAGGCGTGCGCCACCATCGCCCGGTTTACATAGTAAATCTTTAAGATGAATAGCTTTCTTCCTTGCATTGCTCCCCTCCTAGTCACACTCTCTGCCTGCACTGACCTTCCCATATTTTCTAGGTTTGATGAGGTATCTACACTCCTATTCAAAGTCAGCTGCTGTTCCTAGACACAGGTCTTACCTCGCCCAGTCTATTCAGATGTGCATCTTTAGCCGTTCCCTCTCTTTGGCCATTATCTCCCGTTGTTTCCTCTCCCTGAACCATCCCCAACCGCACACGAGTCTGCTAAGGTTTCCACCTTCTTTCCAAGTCCGCCCCCACCAACTCCTACTTCCTCGTCAGCTACCACTCTGTTTTGTTTTGATTTTTGTAGTCCGTTTATTAAGTTGCTGTCCTTTGAAAGAGCATTCTTCAAAAGAGTTTCTTGTTCATTCTGGTTCCCTTTTGCTCAAGCTTCCTTTAGCCACTTCAGACAAGTTTTTCTTTTATTCCCCCCAGGCTTCCTCAATCAAAATGCTTGGCTAGTATTACCAATGGCTTCCATGTTGCTCTTGCTTAATCCAGGGGTTGGCCCTCTGTCTTTAATATAATCTGGCCCAGACCCCTTCTGCTTTGCTTGTTGGTGTTTTATCTGTTTTTGTTTCCTATTGAGTCATGGTGTCATTCACAACAGCACTGGGATCCACCTGCCTCGGACTCCAAGATTCATAGTCAGGAGATCCCACACTCTGCTCTTAGCTTTGATTGTACTTGTTTTTTCTTGCTTCTTTGATGTGTCTACATTTACGGTACAGCTCTTGCATGAGTTCTCATCTTCTGTGGGACCTGAACTCGAACACAGTACCATGGTCAGTACTTTGTTAGTGTCTCTGTTCAGAATCCCCGGGTGACCAAATCCATTTTTTTTTGTTTAGAATCCAGTGTATCCATTGGAAGGGGGTATGTTCATTTCCAGTCCCAACCGACCCCATAGCCCAAATCCACATGCCAATGTCCTGAGCTGGTATCATCCCTGAAAGACTGTACAAGTTACCTTACAAGCAACATAGCTTCTAGTCTGCCCCACACTCATCTCAATTGGCACCAACAATCATTTGTTCGGGTCCAAACCTTTGAGTTGCCTTGAGTCTCAAATCACTCCAATGGTAATTCTCCAGACCCAGGGATCAGCTGACCAATGCTTTTTGTTATCCATCTTTGGTGGCTCCTAGGGTAGTATCTCTTCATTACTATCTCTTTACTTCATTCTTTTAAAAACATTTCTGCCTTTCATTACCCTACGGCAATTACAGTGATCTTGTTTATTTAAAGGAGTCTGTTTAAGTAATTAAAGTGTTTATCTTGAGACGTGGTTGTTTGTATTCCAGGCTGGCTTCAAATTTGCTATCTAATTGAGAATAGTCTTGAACTTTGACCCTCAAAACTTGCTTCTAACTCAAGTGCTGGGTTTACAGGTGTGCACCGCCGTGCCTGGTTTATGTGGTCCCAGGGATCAAACTCAAGGCTTCAGCTGTGCTAACAAGCACTCCATCCCAAGCCCCTAAGTTAATTTACTTCTGTTTTATTTTAATTCGAAGCCTGCTCCTATGCCTTCTGCGAATCTTGTTCAGTCTTCAAGGCAGCTTGTTCCATTCACAGGAAAACTGGATTGAGGACTGAAATACCCATGATCCCCCACCCTGCCCATTCTCTCTGATGACATCTGCTGTGCCTGTTTACTCCAGCCCTTTAAATAAACATGATCCCTTCAGTGTACCTTCGAGACTTGGCCTCCTCTTTTCTCTGTAGCGGCATTTTCCCACAGATGTCTAAACGAACTACTTTAGTTCCATCCAGTCCTTGGGGGGGGGGGATACCCAAAAAGCACCCACTGATCCCTGTGTTTAAAATGCCAGTCTGTTTTTACCCATGCTGCGGTCCTGGGAGGATAATGATAAAGGCCAGCTCTGATGGTCTTTTCTTTAGACTCCGGGATTCCAGGGAATTTGATCCCCTCTATAATTCTTTCCAAACACATGACCTCAGGATATGCATGGAGCATGTCTGTATTTCATCCCAGAGAACACAGCTGAAGATAGTAGGTAGCAGACAAAGTATCACTGATGCTTAATTGCCTTGATATGTCCTGGTGAGGGACAGTCACTTTGGTAAAAGGATGAAGCTTCTCAATGTCTCTAAAGGGCCACTGAACTGGGACACTATAGCTAGAGGGGCGGTCCTGCTTGCTGCCATCCATCATTGCCATGTGCATCCCAAGTATGCAGCAACTTGCAGACATTAGGGATGGCTTTGAAGCTGCGAGAGACTTCAGTTCAGCTGTGTCTGCTCTTTGCTGTCTGTCCTGAGTTTTCCTCTGAAGCTGGAGATAGTGTGGGTTCTGTTCCAGACACCGTATCAAAACCAGTGCCACAGTAAAGAGAGTCACTAACTAACTAAGTCTTTGATTTTCCTGTACTTGTAACATTGATGTCCATACTATTCTGTGTAACAGCATCATGTCTAAGTAAACAGTATGCAGGACTGAAGAAAAAAAAAACACCTTTCCTGGGGGCTCAGAGCTTAAGAACATTGACTGTTCTTTCAAAGATCAGGGTTCGATTCCCAGCATCTTCATGGTAGCTGACAAACTGTCTATAACTCCAGTTCCACAGTCTGATGCCCTCTTCTGACCTCTGTGGGCATCAGGAACTTATTTGGTGGACAGGAAGAACACACATACACATTTAAGTGAACATGAAAGATACTTTGTTGCTAAAAATGCTGAGGACCACCAGAGGTGTTAGAAATAGGCACCCAAAGACCCCATCACTATGTGTGTGTCACAGACCTTCAATCTGTGAAAACCCTGATAGCTGTGACGTGCAACAGCACAGCCCAATGAGGTTGGATACGCCTGTCCCATCCCCAGGTCTTCTGTTACAAAAATCATGCCTGTTTGTGATCTACGATTCAAAGAATCTCATTTTAATTGTTTAGTACCAATCCTTTTCCCTGGCTCTGATTCTTTTCCTTAAGTCCGTATAACAGGCTACGAATAGCACACTTTCATTTTTGTTTATGGTTTATCTACTTAAGTCAAAGGTGAGGTTTTTGAAGGAAGAGGTGTTTTGCCTTTTTGTTCAGGGTATTGTTATAGTGTCAAGAGCCTAGTACATGATATAGACTCAACAAAGTGCCCAATAACTATTTGCTGAATGAGCTGAGAAATTATTACCTCTCTCTGTCTCTGTGTGTTTGTCTGTCTCTCTCTTTCTCTCCAGCTTTTATTCATTCAGTGTCAGGCATAGTGCATGGTGAAGACACGCAACATCATCTGCCTCCGTGTTTCCTAAGACCTACAATGTGAACATTCTTCCTGGAGAGGTCGGCAGCTTGGCCAGTTACCAAGGTCCTTGGGGAGGCTTCCCAAATCTTATCAGGATAAAGGGCCTTGGAGAAATAATTTCAGGGGGAGGCACAGCTCAGCGTCAGCAATATAAAAGAAAGGCATCATGAAATAAATACCTATGAGGGAAAACTGTGATATCAAGGGGAAATGTGTGTGCCAAGTTTTTCCCCAAGCAGGGATCCCCAGACAGATTTGGCCTTTGCTGTGGGCTAAGGGAGATGGTATAATGCGGAGTATGTTCCCCACGTTGCTCGAAGTAGCCCCAAATAAACTGAAGTGGGATTTTTACTGTCAAAGCAGAAAACCCCAAGTCGTGAAAGAATAAAAGGTTTTTTTGTTTGTTTGTTTGTTTTTCAAGGCAGGGTTTCTCTGTGTAGCAGTTCTAGCTGTTCTGGAACTTGCTCTTGTAGACCAGACAGGCCTCGAACTCACAGAGATCTGCCTGCCTCTGCCTCCCGAGTGCTAGATTTGAAGACGTGCTCCACCACTGCCCAGCTAAGGATAAGGGGTTTTAATTCCATCTGTAAGCCACTGTATCCACCAAAGCGGTATTACAGTGATAGTTTTTAGCCAGTGAAAGTGGTCATGGGGTCCAGTGTGTCAGGATGCAGATATTTATTTTAAGAAGATAATAATTTAGCTCCTCATAGCATGTGGCAAGCTACAGAAGATGGAAAGAGGCTAGCTTTGTGCGCCTGTGGTATTTGTGTCATTTTGAAATGCCCCAGATGAACACTAGTGCAAAAAAGATCTAACATGTTTTTAAATGTTTTCACATGCTTTGGTTTATGTTATTTGTTTGTTCTGCCATGGTCGTTTTTTCTTTATTGTCGTTCACAAAGTCTTTTCGGGCCTCAACCAGCGTCACATTTCCTCTCTCCATTTCTTTGGAGCCACCTTTTCACTCCTGGTCTCCCTTTAAGATTAATGGATGAATTGCTCCCTTCTCTGTGTTCCTAAGACATTTATCGGGGGTTGGCGGTGTTATTTATTTACCTGCTTCTGCGTTTCAAGGACATCTTCATCATCTTTGCTTTCCTGGTGATGCTGCAGTCACGGCCTCCTCCCGACACTTGTTCAATAAATAATTACTGGATTAGAGAATTAGAACAGGTTTTCGTCTTGGCCATGGATTCATCCGGCAAACACATAGTGGAGGGATTTTTTTTGTATGCGAGGCACTGGTGTATGTGTTTTGTAGATGTTCGGGGAGGGGGGGGGAAGCGCAAATCAGATGCTTAAGTTCTGAAAATCCTGTGATCGACTGTAAGAAAGAAAAACAAGCCGTGAATAAAAATAACCAATCCATGGTGGAAGGTGTTATTTTCTTAGAGGGGTGTGTGTGTCTGTGAAAGAGAGGGAGGATTTGAAGGAGAGAGACAGAGGGAGGGAAAGAGAGACAGAGGAGGGAGAAAGAGGAAGAGAGGGACAGAGAAAGACAGGAGGGAGAGGGAGGGAAGGACAGAGAGAGAGAGAGAGAGAGAGAGAGAGAGAGAGAGAGAGAGAGAGAGATTCCCATCAGAGTTCAGAAACACCTAAGTATTGGCTAAGGCAGTGCTTTCCCTATAAAGTGGCTACCAAATTGACTCGGCACAGTGATTCTCTCGCTGTCTGAGAACTGAGGTTAAATTCTGCCTTGGATCTACAGACACAGCTCAGCCTCCTGTGGCAGGGTGTGCTGATGCAGAGGTCTAAACGAAAGTTGCTCGCAAGGTTGTGTTCCTGCTTGCCAAACTGTCTGCATTTAAAAGGAAAGTGGTTCCCTTCAGCCCTAGGGTATGAATTTCATGCATTCCTCCTTTTCCCCTGTGGTCCCCCCAAGTGATAATTCCTCCACGTGTTGCTACAAGTTCCTCACTAATTGCTATTAGGAAACTGGCTGTGGAGAGCTTACAACAGAAATTAACAGTAAAGCCATTGAAAGGATAATTCAGTCAGGATTGTATCCAGGAATATTTTGTTGTTGTTGTTGTTGCTCTTTTTCTTTGAAGTTTGGTGAGAGCAGCTTGAAGGCTTAGCATTTAATTATATTTATGCCATCCGGTTTTGAGAAACGCGCTGGTCTATTTGCATTTGCCACATATGCTAAACGGGGGGTTACTGGTTTGCATAATCATGTTTTACCGATGGGCTCCAAGAAATGTTTCTGTTTTTGTTTAGACTTGGATTATCACTTGCATTTATCTTCAACTGCTCCTACTTAATCCTCTCGTCAAAACTAAGGAGATCTGCGGGAACCCCGTGACTGATAATGTAAAAGACATCACAAAATTGGTAAGTAAGGAATGATTTGGGCAGCTACGACTCCTCCCTGTGCTTGCTGACCATAGATATAGGGCATTCCTACCCTGAGCCCATAGCTCTCTAAAGCAAGGACTGTGCTGACCATAGATTTAGGGCACCCTTACCCCGTGCACATAGTTTCCTAAAACAAGGACTGTTTGAATCTGAAGGGCTTCCACAGAACAGATAGGAGATGTATAGATCATAGGATTTGTCTGTGAAACTGGCCCATTGAATATAGGACTTTGAATTATGACGTTGAATATATGACATTGAATATATGATATTGAATATAATGACTTTGGTTCTCTGCTGGTCTTGTCCTCGCTGAAAGACTTTTCCCTGTTATCTGCTGAGTGGGTTTCTCTGTGTGGCCATGTCTGCCACATGCTTCCTGCTCTCTGAGGAAGCTTAGCCACAGGCCACCTATGATGACCATGTTCCCCTAGCAGCACAGAGATTGTCATGGGTAGGAAGAGATTTGATCCCAATGAACATAACAAGAGGTACTTCTCCCGCCCCCTAGAAGCCACTCACCCCCATGCTTGTCACTCTGGAAGCCTTCCCTCAGCAAAAGCCATTCTGAACACAGTTGGCTTGGCCCCAGCCAGCTTCCTGCTTTGTTTCTCTGGATTCTTCTTTCAAGACTCAAGACAGAGAGCCAGACACAACGGAAATGCACTGTGTCGCACTCTCGTGACCTAGGAAAGATAGCTTGTACTTGAACTTGGAGTACTGAGTATGATTTCAATATCATCAAAATTTGAGCTAGACACGATGACATACACGAAAAAGTGATGCTGGCAGCTGAGACAGGAGTATCATAAGGTGGAGGACAGCTGAGTTCTACATGATGACATAAAAGAAAGAAAAGTAACTTGAGTGAAAATTCCTTAATTATGTGTCTCTCGGTTATTAGAAAATTGACTATAGAGAACATAGGTGATATGAAAGAGGAAGAAATAAGAGTTGTTATATGGAGAAAAGGAATAAAATATACTTCTTGGTATTAGTAGATGAAACAGAGGAAGTTCCATCTTTAGATATTCATTACTGGCTTATGAGTTGATTGTGTGTGTGTGTGTGTGTGTGCATGTGCACATGTGCGTGTGCGTGTGTGTGTGCTTGTCTATGTGTGCGCATACATGTGTGTCGTGTTCATAACAGAGCTTGAAAATAGAAGTTAAATTCTGTAGTTAGAGTTTAGCTAACTTAGCCTCAGTGAAACACACACACACACACACACACACACACGATTTATGCAGATTCCTTGGCATGCCAGAACATTCCAGATTTAAAAGCATTCTTGCCCAGTGTGCACAAGGCCCTGAGTCTGTTCCCTAGCACTGAGCGTCATAAAATATGACAGCGTATGCATACGTCACCAGAAGGCCTTGGTAAGCAAAGTGATACAGTTAGCGGCTCTCCAGATTGGCGCTGAGGACCACAAACATGAGTGTGGGGAGGAAGGAGTTTTGGAAACATAGATCATGGTCCCTTTCTTCAAGTTTTGTGTTAACTGATGACCCAAGAAATAATATTAAGAAGGCGATGTGTGTTAATATTCTAAGTTGTGTGTATATTAATAGAAGATGTTCACTTGTTGACCCTCCCCCACCCTGGGTGTTGGAGGTGGGTGGTGGGGTGGGGTAATATGATATAAAGACCTTGTGTGTGCTAAGTAAGTGCTTTATTGTTGAGTTACATGCATTCACCAGTGCAAAATGCAAGTGTTTGGGAGATTTGTTATTTCCTTGTGTGTGTGTGTGTGTGTGTGTGTGTGTGTGTGTGTGTGTGTGTGTGTGTTTCGTTTTGTTTCATTTCTTGAATTTGAATTTGCCTGTGTACACCAGTCTGGCCTCATCAAACTTCTGGCCTTTTTAATCCACGCCAGGGTGGTAGGTACGCGGCACCACACAGGGCTCTCTTTCCTAGTTTTCTTTTCCGTTGATACGAATAATGGAAGCAGTTTGAGAGAGAGGTTATTTGGCTCATAATCCCAAGTTAATAGTCCGTCGCTGAAGGGAAATCAAGGAGGCAGGAACTTGAAGCACCTGATTATATCATACACACACAGTCAGCAGAGAGCCCTGAGTTAATGCACAGATGCTCCTGCTCGCTTGGCTCGCTTTCTCCATTCTAATACAGTGGGCGTTTCAGGCCCAGGGAATGCTGCCACCCATAGTGAATAGGTCTTTCCACTCCAGTTAGAGCAACCCAGATAATCCCCCACAGATAGGCTCCTAAGCCAACCTCGCTGGGACTCCCTTCTCAGGCAATTCCAGATTGCCTCAAGTCAACCATTGAAACCAACCCTCGCGCTCACCATCGTCCGGTGTTGTTGGGTGAATGGGGAAATCGCAGGCTGCACTTCCATGTGGATCGTCTATGCTTGTGGTGCTTAGGAGACACTGGGCCCTGCTCCAAGGAGCTGATTCAGTGAGCCCGGGCAAGGGTCCAGGCACCTACATTTTTCATGAAGTTCTGTAAGGAGGTTTTAGAACAGTTTGCTTTAGATGGCCTCTTCTGTCAAAAGTTTAGAGACAAAGTGCTTAAGATGTAACTCGGGACTAGAGACGTTCCATGTGTGCAGCCCTAGGCTCAGCGTCGAGTGCTGCAAAAGTAATGATAATAGTAATTTTAAACGGGTCAAGAGGTCATTATCTTTGCTGTAATGCAGTCCCAATTCTAGTCCCCAAGTGATTCTTTATCATACAGATTTTAAGAATATCAGTTAGTACAAAGCTCCAATGTATGCTTTGAAGTCGGTCACTGAAAACTAACCTCGTGGAACTGCTACTATATTGGGGAACGCTGAGAGTGAGCTTGGGGGGTTGCAGATTTCAAGTAGGCAGTCCCAAGCTGGATTGATGCTCAGAGGTCAGTAGTACTGGCCGCTCCTCCAGAAGACGTGGGTTCTGTGACTCCAGTTCTAGGGGATCCGATGCCCATCTCTGACCTCCTTGACACCAAGCACACACACGGTGCACAGGTGTGCATGCAGACACAAAAAGTACCCATACGTGCTGACTGAACATGCAATTAATGCAATGCTTAAGAGAAATTACTTGCAAAGTGTTGACGGGACATAACTTAATAAGAACGACTTCTTGTAAATGTCAAAGTGGTATTTGCAAGTACCGCAGGTGGGGATTACAAACACCTTCCAAGACTCTCTCTTCCTCTCTTTATCCCTGGACTATTTATTACCTTTTAATAATAAGTTGATACATTGAAAAATACTACAAAAGTAGTAAGAAACTGAGAAAGAAGAAAGGCTTGGAAAGAGGGTGTTTGTTAATATTCACGGTAAAATATAATTTCTCACTCCAAACACACATGTTAAAATCACTGAACAAGAAAAGAGAAAGGTTTTCTGCCTTCCAGCATTTGGCTTGGGAAAAACATCTAATAGTTCCTCTGATGAAATCAATATGTTTTCTAGGGCGTTTTATATTAAGGCATTTGAAAATAAGTCAAGTTAGGAATAACAGGGCTCCAAAGGCCACTGGTTACTGAATAAAGACCTATACAGGCAATTCACAGCCTGTGTTTGACGGAGAGGGAAAGGAAACTGTATAAAAACCACCCTGAAGCCGGGTGGTGGTGGTGCACGCCTTTAATCCCAGCACTTGGGAGGCAGAGGCAGGTGGATCTCTGTGAGTTCGAGACCAGCCTGGTCTACAAGAGCTAGTTCCAGGACAGGCTCCAAAACCACAGAGAAACCCTGTCTCGAAAAAACAAAAAAACAAAACAAAACAAAAAAAAAAACCATCCTGAGCACAGAGAATTATTGAAGGAGTTTGATACATATGCTCTCTGAATCACCATGTGAGCCAGCAAGTTGGCTCAGCAGGTAAAAGGCACTTTCTGGCAAGCCAGCCAGGTTCTATCCCTGGGAAGCCGATATGAGAGAAGGAGAGAATGGATGTCCATAAGTTGCCTTTAGACCTATACACACACACACACACACACATACACACACACACACACACACTGATGTGAGTGCACACACACACTCTGATGTGACTGCGCACGCACACACACACTGGTGTGGCTGCACACACATACACACACACACTAACTGTAATCAATTTTTTTTTTAAAAGTTCACAGCATAGTATATCCATCTGTGTACATTGATTACAAAATAATCAATTTCGGCAGATCTGAGTTTACATCCTCGCTCTTTTACATTAGATAAGGAATTACCTTTCTAAATCTCAGTCTCTACTTCTCAATTTTGTGCCATATATTAAGTAAGATGGGTTTTGTTTGTTTTATTTTAACCAGTTGGTATCACATAGATTCTCTCGACCTCAGTGTTCTTGCCTCTTCCAATAAGTTAATCATGCTTAATCTTATCAAATGATCATGAGAATTGAGATAGAAGAGTGTCTGGGCAAGCGTCTTCGGATGCTCAGCCATTTATGGCGGTGGTAGCGTGCCGGATGTAGAAGGGAATGTGGAAATGATCCAAGGAAGCTATAAACAAAAAAGGAAACGAGGGTGCCAGAGAAGGGACGCCTAGCTCTGGGGCCCCTTACCCCTTCTGTGCCTTCAGGAGCAGGAGCTGTCAGGGATTCCTAGAGCCACCAAGCCCTGTGACTTTTGTTTAGCGATTCGTGCTTCCAGATAAAGCTCGGCCTGACGCAGGAGAGCTTTTGAGAGCCTGATAGGAAGCCAGGGCTGTAACCAAAATTGGTAGGCTAGAGCAGAGCAGCCCCGCCAGTCTCTGGGGAAGCTGTGTGGTCCCGGTGCAGAAGTGCTGAGGTGCTGCTTGTGGATGTGGGCCGAAGGCTTCCTAGGCTACAAAGTTGGATGGAGGGTGAAAGTTTATGATGATTCAGTGATTCACCAGAGGCTGCAGGGCTGCTTTAGCCACAGTGCCTATGTAGGTTTGTCTCTGGTGTGTGTGTGTGTGTGTGTGTGTGTGTGTGTGTGTGTGTGTGTGTATTTGGAAAGTTAAGTGTTTCCTATGCTAATCTAGCAGCCCCATTCCTTCCAATAGGAGTGACTGCTGAGATTATGGGGGCAGAAGATTGCATAATCCCCCTTAAAGAATGGTAGGGTACTACATGCTGGTGGAAGCTGGGTAGATTGAATACCATTCAACACCTGGTCATCTGCCCATAGGCAAATTACCAGACCCTTCTAGGATTCCCTTTTCTGAATGTTGAAATGAGAAACATGGTCATGACTGAGAATCCTTCATCTTTGAAGCTCTAAATTGTGCCTTCCTTTCCTTTATGTCCACTTCAGAGGGGGCTGTGTAGATAGCTTTCCTCACTTCTCAGAGAAGTCTGGGACCCCAAGAAGATCGGTATGATTAGAGAATTTGGCAACCCTTCTAAACTTGAAATTATTCTATGCCGCGGTGAGGTATCATCATTAGCTTGTACTGCCTAGACTAAATCAATCTTGCCCAGACTAAGGGCAAGAAGAAGAAGAAGAGTCTTTGCAGGCTAACCCTGGCACATTCGTTGTGGTGGGAAGAATGTGAGCTCGTACTATGTTTTTGTGTGCCCTTTGTACTCTGCCAGCTCTGTCCTTACAGTAAGTGAGAATTGCCCAGTGCCGACAGGCCTAAAGTATGCTTGTTTGCTCGGATGAGAGTCTCTTGCCCCATGAGAGCATGATTTATGGCTTTACATTTTATTTTTTTTTAATTTCTTCTTGGACGTTTTGTACTGCCTCTATGGTCCCCATGGCTTTTATTTGAAATCCTTCTGGCATGTTTACTTAGCATAATAGGTTCATCTATTTACAGAACGTTTTGCTCTGTTTCTGAAAAATGTTGCAGGGCCTGTTTTAAATGGCAAGCACACACCTACCTAAGGAAAGAGTTGAGTATCTGGGGGGAAAGGATGGACTTGAAGAATTGTATGGATTGTTAGGATGCAGTGTTGAATGTCACTGCTCGTGTAGGAAGGCATCCAAATATTGAAATAGTTCAAGTAGATCTTTCCCATCTGTTCTCCGACTCTTCATTTGTGGTACTTTTCCCTTCATTTGAGGGAAACTTAGACAAATGTAAACTTTTAATTCTTTTTTAACTGTGTTCTGTTTAATCTTTAAATATCTTCTAAATTGTGATTTGTTTTTCTCAAAAGTTTTTTTGTGTGGTAGATTGACATTCATAATTGATAAATCTTTTCCAATAGCCTGAGGTAAATGTTTTAGCTGTCCTCTGTGAATTGCCAGGGTAAGACAATGAATTCTGTTTTCTGTACCACCTTTTCTCATGGAACCTATCAATCACATTTAGAAGCTCAGTTACTATAACAACTGAAATCATCATAAGGTTTATGTATCTTATTCTGTTTCTGTTGCTAAGAGCATAGTATCTCAGACTTGGTAAGCTATAGAGACTTTTAATTTGGCTCACAGTTCTGGTTAAGTCAAGGATGCTATCTGGTGGTCTGTGTAGCGAAGTCCTAAGACAGGGCAGTGCACCATAAAGTGAGACAGAAGGCAAAGATAAGACCCAGTCAAACTGGCTTTTAGGGCAGGCAAACTCTTGCGGTAGCCCATTAATCTGTACATTATATTAAGAGAACAAACCACATTCCTAAGGACAGAATCCTAGCTCCCTCTTCAAAGCCTCACACATTCCCACCACCTTTCAAAATTAAATTTCAGCAAGAAGAACTGCTGAGTTAGTTTAGTGAGCAAAGATGTTTGCCTGAGGGTCCCAAGCTGAATCCTAGGGACTGTCATGAAAAAGCAGAGAGAACTGGCTCCCACGAGTTGTCTTCTGACTTCCACAGACGCATGTGTGGAGGCAGGGGCATGAGAGTAGTCTAAATCAATGTAAAAATGCTAAAAAAAAAAATTCCATCATTAATTTTGCAGGCGCAAACTATATTCAAACCATGGCATTGTGAGGTAGATTTTAAAAAACGAGCTTAGGCTGGGTTGTAGCTCAGTGAGTAGAGTTATTGACCAACATGGATAAGGCCTTGGATTTGATTCTTAGTACCATATGCACAGAAAAAAAATTAATGTTTTCTATTTGAAAAGAAACATTTAAGTGTTTCTGAACTAATGAGAGATGGCATAGGAAGTTTTCTGAAGTCATTGTTTCAGTTTTTAAAATGGCAATGGAAATCGCCCAGATACCCGGACCGGCGGTGGTGGCAGATGTCCTTTAATCCCAGCACTCAGGAGGCAGAGGCAGGTGAATCCCTGTGACTTCGAAGCCAGCCTGGTCTACAAGAGCTAGTTCCAAGACAGCCAAGATTGTTACACAAGGAAAAAAGAAATCACCCACATCCTTAAACAATCAATGGTAGCTAATCTAGTTAATTAGATTTTTAGGCATTACTCATGGGGGAAAAAATTGTCCAAAGACACTAAGTATTTTCCTGGAGTATACTGGAAACTAAAAGCCACGTTAGAGAAAGCTGGCCAAGACCCAAGTGACATGGATGCCATGAGCCTTCTCTGCTCTGCCATGATTTTTAAATGACTGCTCCTAAAGAGACCAAAGATCACGACCTTCTTTCCCATAAAGGTTAGAAAAGGAAAACATTTCACAGATGGTGCCAAGGAAACCATGAGTCACCACCGTGGACTTGAGACCCCGAGACCCTGAGGGTCTTGTCACAGATGTCCAAGCTCCCGTTGATCACATGACTTTTCGGGATCCGAATGACATTTGAGTCATGACATTTTAGAGCAGTGACCCGGAGGTGGAGTTAAGTGTCCTGACTTTGTGTTCTCTTCTCTTGAGCCCAAATACCTGCAGGGGCTGGTGAGCAGCCAGTGCCAGCTTGCTTTGCCAAGATGTTTTCTTGGCAAAGTTTTGAGCCTTTCTGAAAACTGTTCTCCTTTGCTGGTTTTTTCCAGCGTCGCTGAGTATGGTTAATCCTCAGATATCCAAGGAAGACTGCAGACGGGTCCTTGGAGTAAAGTTAGTGCTTTGTGTGGTCCTTACCACCATCATTGTGTCCTTCTGGAGAATCCAGAAGAGGCCCCTGCTTTTCTTTTCCTCCCTCTCTCCTTTCTACCTTTCTCTTTTTCTCCTTTTATCTTTCTATCTTTTGCCCTTCTGGGACATTTCATGTAGCCCAGACTGTCTTGAATTCACCTTCCCTCCATGTAATCTATATCTAACGTTGACTTTGACCTCTCGATCCTCCTGCCTTCACCTCCGGAGTGCTAGGATTACAGCTGTGCACGCCAACACCCAGCTTTAGTTCACGCTTTTCTAGAGAGTTCCATTCTCTATGTAAATGTGGAGCACTTGTGGCGCTGCTCGCCTCTGATCCCTCCATCCTCCCATCCGTTCTTCTAGGCCGTTGATCCTGAATTTACTGCCTTTTTCCTTCCCTGCTTGCCAGAAAGTTAAACCAGACTTAATCTTAGTAATTAGCCATTTAATCCTCTTTCACAGGGTAGAAAGTCCGCAGAGATAATGGAGATGGTGAGATGTGCCCAAGGCCACTGTTCCCCTTGAGTGTTGCTGCCTCCCACAGGAATCTGTGTGCCCAGCGTTCAGATGTCCCTCCAATGTGTCCTAATTCAATGTCTCTTTTCTATCTCGTCTCTCAAACGTACCTCAAGCTCTCCATTCCTTCCCTTACATATGATGCCTTTGTATTCCGCAGGCCCCCACTTTTCTGACTCTTTTATACACCATGTCCAAGCCCTCTCTTCTCTCCCTCCCTCCATCCTTTCTTTCCTGCACTTCCTTTCTTCCCCTGTGGATTTTAGAGACAGGGTTGCCGTGTACCCTAAAGGACTTTATACTTGTTATGTATCTCAAGTGTCTCGAACTCATGACTCTCCCTCTGTCCCAGCTTCCAGAGGGCTGAGAATCAAGGCATCCATCACATGCCCAGCTAGCTCTTGGTATGAGTTATTTAATCCTCATAAATCCTTTAGCCACAGTCTAGTTTCATTTCCACTTGTGCATATGAAAATGAAAGCTAAAGCCGTTCGAGTCATTTCCCAGACCTGAGTTAGCAGGTGGCGGGCCAGCATCCAACGTAAACGGCTGTCTTCACAGAACCTGTGCCATTGGCCCCAACTTCAAGTTCCGCTCCTTTAAGCAAGCATCTGTCTGTCAGGTCCAAAACTCTCTCGTCTCTATAAAACTTTCCCCAGTGATCAATAAACATATCAGAGATGTAGAATTTATATCTCCAGGAGATTCGTGTTTTCTCAGTCCTATTCAACATACTGCAGATGTGGAGAAGTACTGAGATGATTTATGAAGTGATACAATACATTATAAGTATCTACAGCTCAGTTTTTCAAATTCTCTTCCAAAGGTAATAGGGGAAGCCAGGCTCTATCAAGAGCCAACACCATGGCTTGGTTTGCAGACACCAGCATAGCCAGTCAGCGTTTCTCCCTTGCTGCAGGTCCCCCTGTTGCCTCTGACCTTGGAGGTGCCACTTAACCCCATGCTTAACTTCCGTACCCCCATACTTCCCTCCTCATCCTCATTTGTGAAATCGGCTTGATAAGGCATGTCTCATGGTGACTGTATGGAAACCTACTATGAATTGTAAAACCACATTCAAATACACTCTCTTCTTACTTTTGGTCCTGCTACAAGTCAAATATCAGTGAGGTAGCTCAGTGGGAGCTGCATCCTCCCCCTGACACTGTGGAGATGCTGGTGTCCTGGTTATAGAACTTACTGCGAGCTTTCGTTGGCATCTTTAATTTTTATGTGTTAATTTCTCATAAAATGAGAATTGGCCAGCATCTCCCTTATCTCTGTCCTTTTGCTATACCCTTGCCCCTGAGGTTTTTAAATACTAATTCTAAATTTCCACTTTAGAAAGTAATATAAACTCCTCAGCAACTCGTGTTGAGAATACTTACCGCTTCTTGGTGTATGGAATGGCTTTAATCTACATGGTTAGTCCATCATGAACACAAACAATTTCTCACTCTTGTGCCTGTTAAGGTAAACACTGTGCGTCTGTTGGTACACTTGTGTAAAATGACTAGGTTGTTTTGCTTTTTGAAGTAGGGGGTAACGATGTACAAAGCAAAAGAAGTAATAGAAGCATGGTCAGAAAACTGATTAAGAAGAAGAAAGTTAAAGTATAGAATGTAAGAGTTAACTCCTAAAAATAAATAAAACACCACCACCTTCTACAGGAGCCCAGGTTTGTTTCCAGCTGACAGTGAGAATATCACGTGATACAGATAATGGTAGAGATTCACAAGGAGAATTTTATTTGCCACCTGGCCACTAAGCCTCACGAATACTAGGATTACAGGCATGTGTCACATGCTAGGCAAGTAGTGGTATTTTACATGTAGACTGTTGGGTCCAGTCTGTTCTAATACACAAGGGGCCAAATTGGATGAACCTGTGCTGCTGAGCTGTGCAACACTTCACCTTCCATCATTAGGGAAACCTGGATTCTAGTCCACAAGTAATACCCGAGAGGCAGGTGACTTTGGCCAAGCGATTTGGTCTCTGGGTCTCCATTTCTTCACTTGTTAAATAGAGATACCACGATAGGGAGACAATATTGCCCTTGCATGCTTAAGAGTGCAGTGCCTAGGATAGTGGAAGTATTTGAAAACCATGAGACTCCTTTGCTGTTAATCATTGCAGATGTTACACAAAGCACAGTTAAATTTGTCCGGCAAGGATGAAATGGGTGGGTGGTGGAATAAAACCTACTGTGGTGCTAATTACTACGCCAGTTTTGCTCTCATCACGCATATTTGAAGAAGCGGCATTTGTTTTATGTCATAGAAAACTTGCCAGAGACAACCTGCCCCTGTAAATACACATGTGATCCAGGCTTTCTATATGAACAGTGAAGACAGCAGCCACAGGATAAAGACGTCAGAGGCCTTTGAAACCATTTCCCTTGCTAGTTCTCAGGAAAGGACATGGGTTGCTATTTTACGGTCTGTTTGGCGTATTCACTTAGCTATAACTGGATCTCTGTTTTATAAATGCGGAAAATAGCTTCATTCTGAATTCCCTAGGGCGAGCGCTCAGCCCATTGCTGGTTGGCTGATACCAGGCTTATCGCTTTAAGAGGGTTAGATGCTGTTCCAGACCTTTAGACGTTAGGCAGGTTGGTGGAGCATGTCAAGTGTCCAACCCAAAGCACCCGAAACGAGTCCTATCACAAAACCAGACCTTTCTAAGTTAAAATCTAAAGTGTCCATCCTGGCTTTTCCTAGGATCAACATGGAACTATAGCGCTCCCTCTGGAGAGTTTGTCAGCATCCCCATGGGACTTGTTATATAAAATGATGCGTCGCTTCTGATGAGGCTTGAGAACTTTCGTGTCTAGCAGTTTCCTTCTTTGGCCCGCCCAGGCGCTTTGAGAATTACTGACGAGAAAGGCATAACGACCTTACGTAGAACCAAATTGGAAAATTGTCCTAAGGGGAAATTCCAGTGCTACTTTTGGAAATGAAGATGCGTGATACGTTTTCCAAAACTCAGAGGAATTAACAAAGCAGTGGTTGTAGGTTCTCCTCTGAGGGCCGTGCCTTCACTAGCCGTGGGTAACTGGCTAGGTTTCTGGTACCAGGTATGGTGTATTCTTAGCCAGCTGTGATCAGATTGAGAATTCAGAAGTCTTGTCTTATCACTTTTGGATGACAAAGGGGCGGAGGTGGGTGGGTGGAATGTATACATTTTCTCAAGGAATTCTTTTGTACTTACTCACTTATCTATTGGTCTCTGTAGGTGGCAAATCTTCCAAATGACTATATGATAACCCTCAACTATGTCACCGGAATGGATGTCTTGGTATGTAATCTGTACATTTCTGAGTTGTATTTTAGTAGCTAATGGGGGAAATGGGTCGTTCACACTAAAGAAATCCTCTGCTCTTTGATTTGATTTGAAGACGATATTTGTAGATTTTTGCCTTATACAATTTTTTTTAAAAAAAAAATTCCACTCAAGCAATTGATTAACATTTCAGCTGTGTTTTAGGCCTGTAAACTAAAAGGAAACAGACGGTCTTCTAGATTGAGCAACTGATGTCTTCTTTTCCCCTGGACATCTCTCAAAGGGGCTTGAATGTAAAGTTAATGCTACACTCAATGAATGTAAAGTATATGTTAATTCATTTTAATTCTTTGACGATGTCATATATATACATATACATATATATGTATATATATATCCATACTCATTCCTATTTTGTTAAGAGCATGGAATATGTTATATCTGAACTTATTAGCCTTGTTAATAAAAGTATGTGGTTATAATTAAAAGTTCTCCTCTGTCCCTAAAACACTATTGCGTAGTGTCAGAATTTGTGAATATGAAATAAACGTATCATGGATCGCCTCCCCCTGGAGCTTATCAACCCCTGGCATTGCACAGTCTCTGCTTCAGATCTTCCCCCCATGGCCTCATACAAGCTTCCCCGTCTCCATGACTCCCCTAATTGTCTCTCAGTGATAAAAAAAAAAAAGTTATTCTGAGCTAGAATTTTCTGCCTTGATGTAAGTTCTTGGTTGTTGGGCTGTTGGCGAGCCCCACTAGAGCCATACAGACCAACAAGATGCACAGTAATCCTGCGCGAAGGCTGCTATCCTGTGTGTTCCAACTTGCCATGCAGCCGCCTGTTTTCAGCACACGTGCTGTGCATGCATCCCTGTTGAGTCCCTGTCGCAACAGCCATCCTGAAGCAAATTTGAAGCCACCTGGGCCAGTCTCACCTTTGCGATTCTCATAGTTCCCTGCCCCAGAGACTCACCACGTGTTGATTATGCACGTGATGTTTCTGGGTTTTGTGCACGAGACTTGTCCGTGGTCATACTTCTTTTTATTGGGTGAGTGTATTAGCATGAACTGCTGAAAGTTCTTTAGAACTCTATGGAACATGGGTCTTCATGCTGGGCCAGCTGTCCGTGAGCCTAGCCACTGGCTCAATCCAGGTGGCGGCGTTCTCTGCAAATAGACAGAAAGTCATAGCCGCTTGAAAATCGGTCAGTGCAGACATCTGATCACGTTGTCAGCAAGGGCTTGGTGAAGATCACAACCAGACCTGTGCTTACAAGGTTAAAAACTCTGGCCTTGGGATTCAAGTACTTGCCTAGCGTGTGTAAGGTCCCAGATTCCACCCGCAGCACCACGAAGAGTAAATAATGAAAACGTCTTAATAAAAACGGAGAGAAGAGGAAGTACATAGCCTTTGTGTGACATTTCTTTTCTATCTGTGAAAGGATGGATGTCACTCCCCGCTTCCCCCAACAAAGGTGAGAGAAAGTCTTTATATTAGTTAGATGTTATCGTCCAGTTTTACAAAAGACTCAAGGAGGTTAACAGCCCAGACTTATTTTGACCAGGGTTCTGCAACTTGAACGTGACAGACCTAAGAAGCACACCCTAACCTCTCCCCATGCACCCATCTGACTCTTAACCCTGGGTTACTGAAAATGGCGATGTGGATTATTACAGTGGTGAGCCAAATGTTGCAAGTTTCTAGGTAATAAAGACTCCTTCCCGCTCTCGTTCCCCCCTACCCCCCTTGAGCTCCAAGCAACCCTGCTGTTCTTTGCAAAAGCAAGCCTTAAGCCGGGAAATAACTGAATTTTGTGCTGGTCTAATCATAGATGGTGCTAAATCATGCATTGCAGTATGGGCTGGCGATAGCCAGGGCCAGGCTTGTAAAAATAAAACCGACTGATTGCCACATATTTGGTGCGTGTTTCTGCGATTGAGAGAAGCCTGCTATTATTTAGTCTTGGCATGCTATCGGGGAACTACTGAGAAACATTGTTCTTGGCCACCGCAGTTGGCAGGAAAATCAAGCTTGTGTGGAGGGCTCAGCCCAAAAACTGGGGTCTTACCCTTTACCTTCATTTTAAAGTGTTCATCTCTGCCAAGATAGAGGCCTTTCCCAGTTGAGTGGCCAGCGGTGGTGATTTGTTGGTGGTCAGAACCCCAGCTGCCTAATCTTTTGTCTTTAAACAAAGGAGGGTGGAGTGGGTCTTGACGCCAGAAAGGTCCCTGGGGCCTAAAGCAATAAAAGTCAGCCTCGGGGCACTGGGCAGTTTACAGTTTATTTTTCACTTTCATTGTAAAAACCAGCTAAGTACTACAAAGGAAAGTCTACTTTCCTCACTCAAGGGCCTGGCAGATTCCCTCTCCGAAATAGCAGGTTGTGGTCATCCAGTTAGTATTTGAATCAACAGAGCATCACCAATTCAAATCC
>NC_022024.1:23272193-23294341 GCF_000317375.1 Microtus ochrogaster | reverse complement strand
CCTGTCCTGGAACTAGCTCTTGTAGACCAGGCTGGTCTCGAACTCACAGAGATCCGCCTGCCTCTGCCTCCCAAGCGCTGGGATTAAAGGCATGCGCCACCACCGCCAGGCATTCCTTCAACTTCTTAGGCTTAGAAATACCAGAATGATAAAGGAACCCACAGAGACAGCTGAAGGGAGCTCGTGGACGCAGGACGAGCCTGCGTGGGAATGACCTAGGTTCTCTGCATGTGTGTGGCGATTGCGTAGCCTGGTCTCTTAGGAAGGCTTCTAACAGTGACAGCAGAACCTCTCCCGGTGCTTAGCTGGCTTTTGGCAACCTGTTCCTCATGCTGGATTACCTGGGCCTTCCTGAACTCAAGGGGAGACTTGGTCCTGCCTCAACTTGCTGTGTCTTGCTTTGTGCAAGCTTATGGGAGGCCTGTCCCTTTCTCCATGGAGATGGAGGAGAAGTGGATGGGGGAGAGGGGTAGATGGGAAACGGGAGGGAAAAAAGGAAAGGGGAGAGGGGAAACTGGTTGGTATGTAAAATAAATTAAAAAAAATGTTATTAAAAAAAATTCCCTGAAATACCTGAATGAACGTTGCTGGGTCCTTCATTCACCCGGCGGTTACCATAGAAAGAATGGACGTGGGGTTGCTGAAGGTTGCTACACAGCTGTGTTTGTTCTGGTGTGTCTCAGCCCATACACCAGGAGCTGCTGGGGTAAATTCCTCATCATTTTTAAATTAGAGTTAATTATATTTAGACAGTCACAGAGTTTTTTTTTTTTACTTTTTATTTGGAAGTGCCCTTAGCTGTACAGAATAATTACAAGAATATTCAAAGAACAATGTATGTCCTAGTTCAGGTTCAACTGTTTTTTTTTTTTTACCCAGTATCCATTTGCTTTAGAAAAGCTATTGTTTTCTATATAAGTATGTATTATTTTTTCCAAATGCGTTATGTCCTTCATGGCCATTTGTTTCTAAATACTTTAGTATGTCTTTCTTAAGGAGAGAATAATTTCTTACCTATCAGCAAGATACTTTCAACTCTAGTAAATTTAGCCATTATATGTTAATGCACTGGCAGTCTTCAGTTTCATCTTCAGTTTCGTTTCTCTGACTCTAGTAAAGGTCCATCCCTTGATCATGATTTATGATTTAATTTTTCAAGATTTATTTTTTAGTGTTTTAAATTGTGTGTGTGCATGTGTGTGCATGTGTGAGCATGCACACACACAAACACACATGCATGCTCACGAGTGCATGTGTGGAGACTAGAGGTATTGCTGGACTTGGGTGCTGAGAATTGCACTTGAGGCATGGGATAGAAGAACAACTCCTAACTGCTGAGCTGCTCCCTCTCGAATAGCATGATTTTAATATCAAGAATAGTGATTTCCCCTCAGATACTGTAGTCCCGTTAATTTATCTGGCTGTGGGGACTTTGAAGAAGTAATTCAGTTCAGATTGCGAGATGAGAAGATTAGCCCGGAAGAAGTAGTTAGGTGAAGATTTTATTATCAAGTGGGCCCAGCCAAGGCCCTTGCATCCTTATCAAGGGATCTGCTGTGTCTGAGATTGAGAGGGAAATTTGCAAATGTTCTTGTGCTGGCTTTAAAGATGAAAGCGGTGGCTCCGGGAACACTGGCTGGCTGGTGGCCTGTAGGAACTGGAAAGGGCAGGGTAAAGTCCTCCCTGGGTACCTGTGAGTGACTTACCTTCACCTCAGTAAGATTTGTCCTGAATGTCTGGCCTCCAGAACTGTTGAAGAAACTCCATCTTGTCTACCAGCTCTGTGGTAGTTTGTTCTAGCTACAAGAGAAATCAGCAGATCGTAGCCTGAAGTCCCCTTCAGAAGTCCCTGCTCAGCCTTTCTTTGTGTTTATGGTAAAGTGTCCCCTTTCAAGTGTGACTGATAGTTCCTACTGATTCTGCCGAATTGATGCGGTCTAAGCCAGGGTGTCTCTTGCTGCCACTTGCTCAGATTGTCCCTCCCGAGGCTGGAGTGTACGAATGTCATCTCCCACAAGGCAACTTGTTTCTCTCACCTAATGAAGATGTTCAACTGATTCCTGTGTATTTTCTCATTAACAGCCTTGGAGACACCTTAAGCCCGCGTGAACACCCTGTTCCTTATCAGAGTTCATAACGATTGACCTTTATTGCCCGAGCTAATCTCTACGGTTCCATCTTTTTCAGTTTTGGTTTGCTTGTTTCGGTGCTTGAGAGCAGACCCAGGATTGCGGTTATGCAGGGCACACTGAGTCACAGGCCCAGTTCCTAAAGGAGCAGCTGAAAGGGAAATGATTGATTGAGGACCTCTATCATTACGGGGACAGTACACTGCCTAGCTGTCTTTATCTGTAGCTTTCATCTGTGTCTTCCTCCAAAACTTTCCTAGGGCACATGCAGGTTTGCTCTGAGGCTCTTTGACCGTCTCTGTGTTCTTTACTCCTTCTTATTGTGTCCTTCGGTTCCTGGTTTAACAGGGGGACTTAAAAATGATCATACAACTGTGGCTCTATCCCTCCTTCGTATGTACTGACTGGCTTCCCTTTCATCTTCTGAAACAGGAAAAGGCATTATTCCAACAAGGGCTCAAAATACAGTTTCCTGAATACAGGAAATACAGTTTCAAAATACAGGGCTATTTGATTGATAGTCTTCCCCTAACCCACAAACACTGCAAAAATGAAGGAAGTCTATGCATACACATTGTTTTCATTTGTTGTGCTGATCTTCACCTGCAGTGACTTCTGGGGGGGTGGGGGGTGGTGGCCATTTAGTAAGTGTTTGATGGAAGGATACAATGAAAGGAAGTAGAAGCATTCCCCGACACGTAATCAATCCCTTTCGATCCTTAAGGTCCCAGGTGATGCAGTATCTGAACCTCCGCAATGCTCCTATTTAGTCTTCAAATTTGTTCACATCCCATGAGGTCTTCGTTGTAAGAGTTTTTAGTTGTGCATTTGAGCCTCCTAGTCTGTTTGTATGGAATCATTTCTGCTCAAGAACCATCTCGTTAGCTGGGCGGTGGTGGCGCACGCCTTTAATCCCAGCACTCGGGAGGCAGAGGCAGGCAGATCTCTGTGAGTTCGAGACCAGCCTGGTCTACAAGAGCTAGTTCCAGGACAGGCTCCAAAACCACAGAGAAACCCTGTCTCGAAAAAAACAAACAAACAAAAAAAAAAGAACCATCTCGTTCTCATTTGCAGAAGGCTGAGCTGAGAGCCAAACCCCTAAACTTGCTGTTTATAATCCATAATCTCCACAATCTTGCCTCGCTCTGGTATTACCCATGTTTCCTCCGCACCAACTCTCCACCCCAGCCTGAGGTTTCACTGCCCCCTGAAGTCCTACCTGTTCTCCACTTTTGTGCTATGCTGATTACTGCTTCCCCTTTCTAGGGATGTCCTTTCTTCTGCCCACTTACCCTACCATGGAATTGTGGCTATCTGGGAACTGAACATTTGGTAGCTAATGGCTCTTTTAAAAGTAGGTTAAGGTCCTTCTCTTTCCTTTTTAATATGGGACCCTAGAAAATTGATGCTGAAGACACAGTGGTCAGCAGCACTAACACCATGTGCGCGCTGAAGGAATGTTGTCTTTTAGCTCATTATCTCTTGATTTCTGTGGACTTCCCAAGAAGGTATTCATTGTGGGTATAATATCATAATTCTTAGAAGGCAACTGAAGTATATGGGGTTATGTGCTCATCTCAATGTGTTGTGATGTATGGCATATACGTAATAATGGTCACCATCATCACTGTCATTATTATTATCATTATGATGATAATAACTTGGTGGGTCTCAAGCTCAAAGTCCTCCTGCCTCAGCCTCCCAAGGGCTGGCTGCTGATTCACGGGTGTGCTACCATGCCCAGATGTTATGACTCTGTTGTTGACTCCTTGTTTATTCTGTCTTAACTACAGAAAGAGCAGGGGTGGCCTCTTCACCTTGTTGTATTCTTTTCCAGTCTTTAGATAGAGTACTTCTTCTTTCCATTCCCTAGATATAGTACATTCCCACATATAGTACTTACTCAGAAACCACTTACCAGACAACATTTAATTTAATTGTAGTGAAAATGCCAGATTTCTGAGTATTGAAGAAGCCTATCTTACCATACTGATAAGGATGCCCATGTCCTTTTTTAACAATAGGGGACTCAAACTTAACCAGGAAAAGGAAGGGGGAAAAAAAGAAAAGGAAGGGAAAGGAAAGAAGAAAGGAAGGGAAGGTAGGTCCCTTTGTTGGAAGATAAGGAAAAACAGCTCACTGCCAAGGGCCTGGGCGTGTGTGTGTCTCATGGGGACAGTGGTTGCATGGCTACCAGGTTTTCCCTTCCTTGTGTCTGATTCTCTGTAGATTTTCCTTGTGTCTGTGCAGAGTGCTTCTTCCTTGCTCCACAGCTGTCTCAGTCCCTAAACTGACACACTAAAATTTAGCCAGACTCAAAGACTATTAATTATAGCTCTGATCACCACTCTATTGTGGCGGAGATTTTTCTTATGGGCTTATCTGAATCAGGTGTCCACTGTCATCATAAGACATGTCCCTGTCCATATGGATTTAGACGGTCCACCCCTATGATATGATACTTACTTTAGAAATTAAATTCAGCTAAGTAGATAAGCAGGTTTATCTCTTCACCGACTTTAACCTTCCATTTAGGAAGAAAGTATTACTTTAAATATTTTATTTTATTGAGAAGTTCTTCTGTAGCCTAGGATGACCTCAAACTCACTATGGAGCCAGCAATGACCTTAAATTCCACATCTTCCTACTTCATCATCTTGAAGTAGTGGGGTTATAGTCCCATGCCTCCAATACCTGCCTTAAGAAAGTGTTTCTTAGCCGGGCGGTGGTGGCACACGCCTTTAATCCCAGCACTTGGGAGGCAGAGGCAGGCGGATCTCTGTGAGTTCGCGGCCAGCCTGGTCTACAAGAGTTAGTTCCGGACAGGCTCCAAAACCACAAAAAAACAAAAAAAAAAAAAAAAAAAAAAAAAAAAAAAAAAAAAAAAAAAAGTGTTTCTTAAAAATGAAAGGAAAGAAAGAAAGGAAAAGGAAAATGGATAAACTGGGCCCTGTTTAGAACATGTAACCAAATTCCTATCTGACAGAAAACAAAGAGCCACATGTAACCCTCACTTCTTGTGTAGCTGCATTTTTAAAAAAAAGTTTAAAAGAACAGATACAATTGAATGTAATAAATTATATTTAACTTGTAATATTCAAAATGCAATTATTTACTTTGACGTAAAAGTATCACTAGAATAGTGTGCCTTCCTTTCATTATTGAAAATCCTCTGCGCATTTCATACCTACAACAAATCCCACTTCAGACACGAAACGTTCACCGTGCATGCTGTTACAAGTAACCGCAGATGGGGGTCGCCTCCAGCAGTTGCCAGGACAAATGAAACAGATCCCTTGATTTCACAGAGGGAGGGAGGGAAGCCCTAAATGAATTGTCTTGCCTAGAATTCCAAGTGAGGTGACTGTAGCTAAGAATTGAGTTCGTGACCTTAGGGCTCTGCTACCTCTTGGCGATGTGTCCCCCCCTTTGCTACTTTGGGTCTGGCTCAGGAGCCGTTTCTAGTCCTGTCCCAAGAAATAGCATGTGTTTACATTGCTTGTTTGAATACCATCTTGGTCAGACTGAGTATTGTCCATCTCTTTAATTCTAAAGAGAACAGGCAAACTGAATGGAAAAGCGCTGAAGATCCAGACAAATTGTTCAGGGGAGGACTCACAGAGTCACCCCCAAACCCAGATCATCTAAAAGGAGTTAAGTTTTGGGGAAGACTACTAACCATGGAAAGACATAATCTTTTACAGCGTGCTATTTTAAGGAAACATTAGATTTTCCCACTCGTGGAATCATATTGCTGTGGCCAAGAATTAGAAGCTGGGTGTGTACTTCTTGTGAATACCATTCAAAGTTTACTAGCTAGGGCTTTTCTCCCTCAGAATCTGATTGATAGTAATAAACCAAATTTCAGCTCACTAAGAAAGTACATAGCTACCAAGTATACCAAGTATGCTTTGTTTACTGTGAAACCCTTCTATTTTTATTTTTTTTATGTTTTTTCAAGACAAGGTTTCTCTGTAACTTTGGAGCCTGTCCTGGAACTAGCTCTTGTAGACCAGGCTGCCCTCGAACTCACAGAGATCCACCTGCCTCTGCCTCCCGAGTGCTGGGATTAAAGGTGTGCACCACCACCGCCCAGCTGAAATCCTTGAATCTTATATGGGGCACAAAGAGACTGTGCTTCTCCAACTGATGGAGAATAACATGTCAGATTCTGAGGGGACAAAATATTCAGACTTAGCAAGCCCTAAGGAATTTCTACCACATTTTCATCACGCATGGCTCAAATTGACTGACTGATGCCGCAGAGCTGCCCCATCACACAGCTTACGGAACCCACGCGTCTTCTTTTCAACATTCTCCTGATTGTAGGGCTGTGTGGGTGTTTCCATCATTGCCACTGCCAAGCATTCAGCTCCCACTCGTGTTTAGAATACTGACAATTATATTTGCCTTTCGTTGTATCTTTCATTTAGTCGTGTGCTGATATCATGTTATCTGGTGCCCACGGTCCACTCAAATCCCTAGGAAAAGTCCTAGCTAAATCAGTAGTGGTAGTGATCCGCTCCTGGTCCAGAGATGGTGGTTTAAGGTCATGCAGTCAATTAGCATTTTCGATTAATACGGGTACAAATATGTAGGAGTAGCCAACACATGATGCTCCAGGAGCCTCAGAAAGACCCACTCTAATTAAGCTCCTACCAACTCTCAAATGAAATACTTAGAGAGTGGAAATCGGAAGGTGACAGGAAGGAAGGTAAGATTATATGCAGTATGGAGGCAAGGAAAAACGCAGGCCAGTTTTCCTATTGAAAGCAGTTTTCATTTCTTCTTTTGATGGATATATGTATGGATTAGATCTCTGTGAGTTCGAGACCAGCCTGGTCTTCAGAGCTAGTTCCAGGACAGGCTCCAAAACCACAGAGAAACCCTGTCTCGAAAAAAAAAAAAAAAAGAAAAAGAAAAGAAAAGAAAAGAAAAGAAAAAAAAGACAAAAAGCAAACCCAGTCAAGTCAAATGATGTGTCCTTCAGCTATGTGAAGGCAGTGTGTTTTCTATAACATCTTGCATTGCTGTTAACTTTCCTCACCCTTCACATTCTTTGAGCCAGCGAGAACAGTCTGTCTTCTAATAATGGCTGTGAGTTAATATTTACTTTTAAGCATTAAAGTTTTAAATGGCCCCGGAAAGATAAAAGTTGCCTTAGTGCCATTTCCAGGCAAAGCAGAGAGGATTCTGTTTGTGAACTTGACAACACTTAATCAGCTATTTCATAACCATAATCTTGGAACAATTGAACAACAGACTTCCTCTGGCCTCACGAATGAAATGCTTAGTGCACTCTGTTTTGTTCTCCTTGCAAATCATTGACTATATTTAATTAAACAGAAAAAAAAAAGAAGGAAAAGAAACTGCTTGATGTTCTAGTCAAAACTGGTCGTCCATTGCCCTCCTTTCTCCCCCTCATCCTGTTCCTCCACATTCTGTCTCTGCACCCCCCAGTAATCCCCCCCACCCCTGCCTTCCCAGAAGGAAGGTGGAAAGAGGCTGACAGTGAATATGGATTTGTTTGCTTTGGTTGTCTCTCCAGTAGATCCAAGAGTCTTACAAAGCCCCTGCATAGCTGTGTGAACAGATTAGAGAATGCATAGGGTTGAGTTAAAGATGCTGTCTTCGCAAGAGAACGCTGGTACAAACGATAGTGACTGTTGAATACAATATAGCAAGGGCTTAGAAATGGGTGAGTTTTTAGCAGGTGTCCAGAAGATGTATCTAGCAAGCCTGGCGTATGGTGGCGTGTTTCTCTAATCCCAGTACTTGGGAGACTGAGGCAGAAGGATCACAAGGTGATCATTCATCTGAACTTCACAGCGAGGTCCTGTCTGTGTAGCAGGGTGGGGGATGGGGACAAAAAGGAAAGAAAGGAATGAATGATTTTTTTTGTCTTTTTTTTTTTTTTTTTTTTTTTTCGAGACAGGGCTTCTCTCTGTAAAAAGCCCTGGCTGTCTTGTAACTTGCTCTGTAGACCAGGCTGGCCTTGAACTCACAGAGCTCCATCTGCCTCTGCCCTCCAAGTGCTGGGATTAAAGGTTCACCACTACCACCTGGCTGATGAGTGAATTTATGTCAAAGAAGTTGTTATCATGAAGACAAGTTGTCCCTGCGTTTGAAAAGATAGACCTTGGGAAATCCTATTACTCGGACTTGATTTAAGTCTGGGAAAATGAGAGAAGTCTTAACTAAATAGAAAGGAGAAGATGAAATGATCATAAGTAGAGTTCAACAGAGGGCATCGTAAGTCTTCGAAAATTTCTCCAGGTTAAAAACAAGAAATGAATGAGCATAGTCTTCCACTGTAGCCAGGGGGTCTTGGGGGGGTACAGAAAGAAAGTAGAGAGAAGGAACGCTTTTTTTGAAGAAACAACCTCAGGATAAAAGGGGTGTCTTGGTTCAAAACAAAGGGATTTAACTGTGTCAGAAGATCCAAGAGGATAGGCACAAATATCGGCAGCAGAGAATAAAAAGGAAATTTGTATAGCTGCAGCTGATTGCACAGGTTGGTGATGGCTGTTTTACTGTATAAATGGTCTTGTAGTGTGTCTGCTCCAGAGCTTGCCTATCGACCCCATAGGAGACCCACTCACAGAGTGGCTCATGAAAGACTGACAGCTTTGAAACCAACTTGTTGACAATCCAAGTAGGAACTTGGAGGATTTGCAGTCTTCATAGTGAGTGCTTGCTTACATATATGTGCACTGTGTGTTTGCCAGGTACCCTCGGGGGCTAGAAGAGGTCATTGGGGTCCCTTGGAACTGGAGCTAGAGATGTATGGGAGCTGTCCCGAGGGTGCTGAGAAGTAAACCCGTGTCTTATGCCAAAGCAACTTGTGCTCTTAACCAGAGTCAATTCTCCGGCCGCTAATTAATTCCTTTTCTCCATCCATTCATCTATCCTTTTAGTACATAGTTTCTGAGCAACCCCACACGCCCCAGAATACGCTGCAGTAGAGGCCCCATAGATAACAAGACATAAATTCTAGACCAGAGTGCAGCTGGGCCGGATCACAGCTTCTCCTTGCTATCTAACAACTGGACAGAAATGGCTCTCTGAGCTGAGCCTGCTGGGTGCCGTGTGCCGCTATCACAGCCTTGAAATTTTAGATAGTTTTTGAGCAAACTGTGGAATGATAGTTTTGAACAAGGAAAACACTTTCACCTTGCGCTCCCCTCCCACACACAACACAGCTGGTACTGCCAACGAGGCTGAAGAGCTTCCATTCAGCCCTCAAACCATGTGCCCGCCCGTGTAATCTGTCTGCTCAGAAGCCTTGAAACCTATCGAGACCTTTAGGTTAATTTATGTTAGCCTTGGCGTTCCTTCAGAGCTAAGACTCCCCTTCCCAGTAACTGTTGGTAATTCCTAAAACACCAACCTGTATCTAATGCTCTTGAGGGGGGGGGGTCACAGTGAGTAGACCATAAATAATCTTCTGTAGAATTTAAGTCCATTCATAGATGAACTTTGTGTGGGTTAAGGGTTAGCTCTTGTTGGCTTCATTTTCTCCCGTGGAAGGGAAAGTCATGGACCATTTCCTCTGATCTCATGCATTCTGGTTTTTTTTTTTTTTTTTTAAATCTGGCTGGAGCAAGACAAGAGTTGACCTGCTGTGTTCTAAGGAAGTCTTTTGTCCTGCAGTAGGTGACTAACTCGGGTGACAGATAGATGTGAAGAGCCCTCTGGCCCCCTTGCCCTTTATTCATGGATGTTTGGTCTTCTCTTTGAATGTCTTCCAGCCCAGTCACTGTTGGTTACGAGATATGGTAATACAGTTGTCACTCAGCTTGACTGACCTTCTGGACAAGTTTTCAAATATTTCCGAAGGCTTGAGCAATTACTCCATCATAGACAAGCTTACGAAGATAGTGGATGACCTCGTGGAATGTATGGAAGAAAATGCACCTAAGGTAATGTGATAGTCATTAGAATTCATTCTTCTTATACAGCTCATAAGACCTTTCCTATCCAATGGTATTGGTGGGATGGGAGCCTCCTGATTTGGTGCTATTTTAAATGTAAACTTTTATTTTAAAACTAGTCAGAGTCCATAATCTGTAGTTCTACTGCAATGCTGAAATGAATATTCAGGCCTAAATATTGCCACCTAAGGTGAAAATACAGTATCTTCGCACTGTAATACTAAAAACAATTTTGCTTTTGCTTTTATTTTCATTTCATACCTCAGTGGAGTTCATATCGCCTTCCCAGTAAGTTTCAAATATATTTAAACCCAATGTTGCCCTTGGAGAACTCAGACTGCTTACTCTGTTCTCTGTGATGTAATTAGCATACACTGACAACAGCAGTACACTTGGGTTCCTCCTGTCATTGTAGAATCGTTGGTCTATCTTCAGGGTCTGGACAGGATCCTAGCGTGGCTTCTGCTCCTGTGGGATAGTAATGGACCCCAGGACTTAAGGAATTAACAGTAAGGAGTTCAAGTTCTAAGTCTGTCACTGATCAGCTTTGCCTGTCTTAACTTTTTGCTACTTTAATTTCTTTATTCCTAAAATGGGGCCCAGGAGTACAATCTCTCTCACAAGTATCAACATGGAATGTCTCTGATGAGTACTTTTGGGCCACATGCAGCGAAATAAATGTGGACACATCTTGGTATTGTTATTTGTAGTACTATCTCTGAAATAGACTAGGTTTTGAAGGATCTAATTCAGTGGTTCTCAATCTGTGGGTTGTGACCCTTGGGGAGCATCCCCTTTTTACAGGGGTTACGTATTAGATATCATACATATCAGATATTTATATAACCGTTCATAATGGTAGCAAAATTGCAGTTATGAAGAAGCAACGAAAGTAATTTTATTGATGGGGGGGAGCACCATAACGTGAGGAACTGTATTAAAGGGTAACAGCTGTAGGGAGGTTGAGAACGAGATCCAACTGGTTAGAAGGCTCATCTAGCCAGTTTGGCCTATTGGATGGACTTGTAGAAATCTAAACACTTTTTTCTTTAAGCCCTGAATGTTCTTTCCCTGTTCTCACCAAAACTCTTAAGACTCAAATCCTACTTAACACTGTCTCTGCTTGGTGTTCTTGTCATTAATAATCTCTTCATGACAGTTTGCCATTTCTCTTGTTTCACAAAAGCTTGAAATCCACGATCTGAACATTGACTTCTCTACACACTACCTGTTACTATTGCGGCTAGAATGTCATTTCATTCATAGCAAGTAAAAATCCCAAAAGAATGGGTACCTCGCAAGATTATCACAAGGGAAATAGTGTGTGTATTGAGGATTAACAGATGACTCGTGTTTAATGAATGGCAGTGTTGGGTAAAGCATCACAAATAACAAAGAATGTGCATTTGCTAACCGTGACATTTTTATTGGGGCCCCAGAAATTATAGACGTGTGCTAGTGATACCATATAATATTGTTTATGTGTTCCTAACGGAGAGCTATGATTTGAATCTGTAAGCTTTATATAAGCCAACCATACTCTTTCTATTCTTCTGATGTGTTTCTTTCATCCGCTATTGTTTATGTTATAGTAACTTTCATACATGTAAAGTTGATTCCATTATTACTGAGAATACCACTGTTTAGTAAGCCACCCATCCATTGATTGGCACAGGGTGACAAACACTGCTGCTATAGTTTTTCTCTGTCTTATGATATGTGTGCATGAGAGTTTCAGTAGGGTATTTCCCTGTGAGCAGAATTTCTTGATCGACGACATATAAGAATTTTCTGTGGGACTGTGGAGATGTCAGCAGTAAAGAGCAAAGGCAAATATAATAAGGCAAATATAAATCAAGTATAATATTATATATATTATATGATTATATTATATATAATCATATATAAATCAAATATAATCAGGCAAAGGCAATAAGCTTTTCAAGTTTATTTAGTTTCTAGAACCCATGCCGAGTAACTCATAACCATCTGTAATTCCAGCTCCAGGGGATGTGATATCCTCTTCTGGACTCCATGGATGGCCATCTGTATTCATACCTGCACATGCCACCAACCCCCTCAACACATATGTACAAATAACTAAGAAATAAAAAATTAAAAGAATTCCCTTCAGTTCAAATCCTTTCTATATTTGGACTGCCCAGATGGAAATTCTTGGAACATATTTTCTGGAGGAGTCTTTTAAAAGCTAACACTTAATGGGTGTGGGGATGCACTCCTTCAATCTCAGCACTTGGGGAGTCTGAGGCAGGCAGATCTCGGAGTTCAAGGCCAACCTGATCTACAAATCTAGTTCCAGGACAGCTATGGCTGATACACAGAGAAACTCTGTCTCAATAAAAAAAAAACAAAGAAAAACACAAATAAATAAATAAATGCTAACATTCATACTTTAATTTAATATTAATTTTTAATATTTAAAAATTCTTAATTTTGGGGGATCATTTTACGTTCCTTTTGTATTTCTGCCTCCTCTAGTTGCTTTGGTCATGAGTTGAATCTGAGACTGATCGGATGTGATCATTATCCTCTATCCAATTCGAGTTGTGTCTATTAGAACAGCTGTTCGAAACTGTCGGCTGGTAGATTTCAAATAGTTTATCTTTGAGGGCACAGTCTGTAGTCCATTGTCTTGACATCAGTGAAGACTTCGAGTTCTTTGGAAAATAGAATCTTATTTATTTCTTTGATTTATTTCTTGGTCTAGAATGTAAAAGAATCACCGAAGAGGCCAGAACCCAGGCTCTTCACTCCTGAAGAATTCTTTAGTATTTTCAATAGATCCATTGATGCTTTCAAGGACTTTATGGTGGCAGCTGACACCAGCGATTGTGTGCTTTCGTCAACAATAGGTCCCGAGAAAGGTAAGACATTTAAGCATTTCTGTTTTAAATGTATGTAGATAGCTGAGACTTCTATTAAGACTCTATTTCTGAATCAGCTGGATGCATTATGATAGTAAGACCATGTCTGTTTTTCCAATAAAAAAAACCCAATGTTGATGACCACTAGTGATTATCATCTATTAATTGTTAGAGATATGTCAATTTCAGAGGCAAAAACAATACTCACTATTTTTAAATGGGAGAATTGTGTGAGTTAACAACGCACAATGGTGGCTCACATTTTTTTCTTACCTGATATTTGTTAATAGAGTAGAATTCTGTTATTCTTCATTCCCAGTGTCCCTATTCTTCACTTCTCAGATCTTTTCCTTAAGACTTGAATTCCAACACTCACCAGCTCGTTTGAATCCCTATTCTCCCTGAGCTGGGTCCCTATGATAGAACTAACATCATTGCTTTCTTTCAAAATATGACAAATTACCAAAGGCCTTTCGTTATTCACATTTCTGAACATGTGTATGCATGCCATAAATCATTGTTCTGCAAGATGGCTATAGTGGATTTCTTGATAAAACTGAGTAACAGGACTAAGTATGAGTAAGTAGGAACTGGATGATCTAGATTTGGGGAGCAGGCCTAGCATGTGCTCTGGTATGGCACTTCACCTTTTGGGGACTCTGTGATTCATATCAATCACCATGGTAACACTGACACGTTATTGCTTTCTATTTAGATTCCAGAGTCAGTGTCACAAAACCATTTATGTTACCCCCTGTTGCAGCCAGCTCCCTTAGGAATGACAGCAGCAGTAGCAGTAATAGTAAGTACACGCACCTGACTTAATGCATGCACGGCTCCAAGTAGCCTCTCTAGGAGTATTGCATGGACCTTAAAGACATTTTATACACTATTGCTAATCATACTGTTCTGTTACTGTTATTCCTTGTATGGTCTTCCTGACAATTAAATATCTGATTGATAGACTTGGATTTCCCTGGAGTTTTAAGGTAATGATGAAGGAATTAGGCCAATAAACTTTCTGCTAAGATTATTTTAAATAAGGCATGAAATTAATTGTAGAAATATGATGAAGACTTTTTTTTTTTATAAAATCATTGTAGGCTTAAAATAAACTTTGTGGAGAATGTCCCGGGCCAGAATGGGGTTTTGACATTTAAAGTATTTGTGCTAAGTCTCTCTCTTCACATCCAAGGATATTTTCAGTTTTGTGTCTCTGTTTACTACCACATGTTTGGGAAATTGCCGACATTGTCATTTTGCCCAAGAATGTATGTTGGAGGAGAATGTAGTCGTTTCCCTGAAATTTCAGTCCTCTCTACCCAAGAGCCCAAGTTCCTTTAAGACTGTGTCTTATTTTCAAATCTGTGCAACGAGAATTGCAAAGGCTCTTTAATATACTGTGTATATACTTTGGCCTCATTCCTTTACAGAGTTATAGTAACTTATGTCATTTTAAAAGAAAAATCATCTATACATTTCACTGGATAGACTTTTAATACATCCGATGGAAGGGTGGTGCGAGAGCTCACAGGCTGGCAGTCTACAGTGTCTGATGTTGCTGGACAGTCTCCTGAAAACCTAAAATGCTGAACTGCATGCTTAACACATCGGATCTGACGAGTTTTGATGAGTTTCTCATGCGTGTGTCATCTTAGGGCTCTTCTATTCGTCTGTTCAAAGAAATCACTTTTAACATCTTAGACCGTCAGTTCCTGTCTTGATATTAATATTTACTGTTTCCATCCTCCTTACTTTGTTTCTAACATACTCAACCTGTTCCAGATTCTAAAGCTGGAAAAATTGCATAGTTGATTTTAAACTAATTTCTTTGCCTTAATAGGTAAGTTCCTTTGTATGCACTGGTGTTGTTGATTCCCATACATTTTTGTATATTGTGTTTCTATGGTTTTTCAAAAGTATGCATACATGCGTGGTTTTTTGGAAACAAATTCCTAATGTGTAACCAGGCTTGCTATCTGCCTGTCTCAGTTTCTGAACTGAGTATTCCAGTAAGGGTACCACACCGAGCTGCCTCTGCTGTTTCAACTCTTTATATGTAATGTCATTGTTGTGGATAAATATTCCTGTTGCTTTCTTGCTCCAGTTTTTATTCCCTCTTTTTTCATTCTAGCCCCTTTCTTCTGAGGGATCCATTTTATTTCTGTTTGATCTTCAGCATCTTTTTGTGTTATTTATAGTGATCTGAGGAGCTAAAATATACATCTTAACTTGTAATATTTTTTCAAGTTATTATTGGTGTACTTCAGGAAAAAAAAAAACATGGACCTTACCTGACCCGATCTATTGTGTTTATGAAATGTCATACCCTTAAGTCATAAATGCCCATATTCAGAGTTTTCAAACTGTTGTTCTAAGCAACTCTGTATCCTTTCAATAAAAAAAGTGTGTCACTTTTTATGCTATTTTCATACCTCCCATTTCTTCCTCAATCCAAGTTTCTACCTCACATTAATTCTTCTCAAGAAATAGAACCCCTTTGGCATTTTCTGCAACACAGATCTATCCACAACACGTTTCTTGAGAAACATATGTAGTGTTTGTTGCATGTAGAGGTACTTTTTAGTAGATAGCAAATTCTGGGTTAGTAATTTTTTTCTTTTATTCTTTGAAAGGTAACACCATTGCATTTTCTCTCTGCAAATAAGGTATCTGAGAGGCAAAACCAACCATTTTAGTTGCTTTTCTCCATGTACTTTATATTCCCCCCTTTTTAAAATTAATGTGAAAGATGCTAATGACAGGTGATTTTTCTTGTATTCATTTTTCTTGACGTTTGTCTGGTTTCTTGAATTTCTGAGTTTACTTCCAATCCCAAAGCTAAGGAGAGTTTGCCCATAGGTGTGCAACTATTTTCTCCTTATTCTCTTGTTCCTCTTCTTCTGAGACAGCCGGTCACACATCACGTTGTTAGTTTGGTATTGTGTTAGGTGTCATGAGACTTGCATTGTTTTTATTTTTCGTTCCTTTGTGCTTCTCTTAAGAAAAGATCTCACAAAAAAAAAAAGAAAAGAAAAGAAAAAGAAAAGATCTCACACAGCCCCAGCTAGCCTTGAACTCACTGGTCACAGCTTGCTGATTCTCGGTTTCCACCTCCCAAGCGCTGGGATTGTCTGTATTAATTTTATGAAACCTCTTTATCATTGTTGATCTCAATGTATAATTTTCACTTCTTTGGTTTCCAGTTTACTAAGGTTTTCTTCAACCTCCTCTGGACTGAATCTTACAGACAGAGTTTCCTCTCATCTCTGGTTTCTTTTTATGTTCTAGAATTTCCATCTAGTTACTTCTTATGTTTTGGTGCTGAGATTTTCTATCTTCGTATCAAGACATTTTCTTTCTTTCTTTCTTTTTTTTTTTTGTCTAATATTCTTACCACCTAAGTTGAACATGTATGTCATCTTAGCATTCAATCTCTATAGCTTTTTTTGTTTTCCTGATTGTGGCCAGCTATTCTCTAAACATCAGTAATTTTTTAACATATGCCACATATCATGACTGTTATATTGTTAGATGGCATCTGGGTTTTGTAGCATTCTTTTAGAGACTTGCATTTTGTTCGGTTAGTGGTTCCTTCACTGATAGAGAAGCTTCATCTTCCTTTCCAGGCTTGTTTGAAAACTTTGTTAGGGACAAGGAAAGGGTAACAGCCTCATTCTTACAGTTTGGGTTTTCTGAAATGTCTCTAGAGTACTCTGGATACTGAACAATCTGGGCCGTAGACCTCCTTGTGTTGCTGTGAAGACTATCAGTGTGTTTGCTCGGTAAGAGCTGTGTTCTGGCAAGCCTTTGCTATGTGTCTCCCTGCCTTTGTACAGGTTATTATTTGTCTGATACCTTAAAGAGACTCAGCAAAAGGTTTGTGATTCTTCTTGTTCGCACAGTTCATTTCCATCAAGTGCAAGGGTTCAATTCCACCCAAATCAGCAACCCTGAACGCCCATCTCTCAAGAGAGCCTGGAACCTTAGTGGAGTTGCATCTTCCCAGCCCAGAGCAGCCAAAATCAGTAATGGGTCTTTCTTGTATTTCTGTTGGCAGTCACATCTTGTACTGCTTGTGGCCTAATTGGTGAGAATAGTTGTTTCACAGAATGTGTCCAGGGTTATAATTATGGAGTTTGAGAAGGCTGTCACTCCTGATTTGAAGGAAAGAATTTCCTACTTTCTAACTTCAAAAACAACACCAACCACAACAGCAACAACAAAAAAACCAATCAAACAAACAAAAAAAGAAAACCTGGATGCAAATCCAAAAGCTATTTAAGTCTCTCTCTCTCTCTCTGTAAGGTGGTCATCCTGGTCTATTTTTCTTTTCCTTCCCCATTCCCATTTATTTCACCCCTTTTTTTTCTTTTGTAAAACATAGGTCTTACATTCCACAGCTTGGCTAGGTATAATGTCACTCATATGTTAGATACCAGTCTTTTGTGGTGCTCACATTCTAAGAGATATGAATGAAACACCTATGTACAGTTTATGATATGAATCACCATAGAATTGTGAAATGTTTTTGCCTGTAGCATCAAGGAAATTGGTCTGTTTGGGGAAGAGTGGTCAGGAAAATTTGAAAAAAGAATCATAGTTTGTAGAGATAAGTGTTATAAGAAGGGGCTGGAGAGGTGGCTCAATGATTAAGAGCACTGACTGCTCTTCCACAGGATCCGGGTTCAATTCCCAGCACACTCATGGCAGTTCACAACTGTAACTCCAGGATCCAACACCCTTACACAGGCATATATACAGGCAAAACACCAATAAAAGAAAAGAAAAAAGGAAGGGTTATAAGTGGCCAAGCTGTGGTGGCACACACCATTAGACCTAGCACTCGGGAGGCAGAGACAGATGGCTCTCTTTCAAGGCTGGCCTGGTCTACAGGGTGAGTTCCAGGACAACCAGGGCTACATGTCTTGGAAAACCAAAAGCGAAGTTGAAGAAAGAAGAGGAAGAAGGAAGAGGAGGAGGAGGAGTTCTAAACTGTGTCAATCAGAGGACCAGGGCTTATGAATGATGTGAATGAGCAGGGAGAAGTCATACTCAGGCCTACTACTGTCTATATGAATGGGATTATAGTTACAGAGTAAATAGTAGCATTCTTTATGCAAAGCCAGAGTGTTTTAAGAACCCTTGACTGAGAGCTTTCTGAGCAGTGTTGAAATAAATAGTGCAGAAAGAAAGCCCTGCTTTGTGGTCAGCTGCACATCCCCTAGAGATCTGCTGTGAATCAGGATACATGGACCCGCGAGAGCATGCTGAGTGACCTTGGGCAAGTGGCTTGCACTTTCTAAATCTTTAGGCTGGTGTGTGCTAATCCCTCCTTCACTGGGACTTCTGTGAATTTAAATGACTCAGTGTGCATTGCGTGGAGCCATACTTAATGTCTAGTGAGAGTTAGTCATTCATATGGAGCAGCTAGACCCTGTGGGACAATAGGACTGTGGAGCAGTGATGCTGAGTCTGGGATCTGAATCATTTGCCTGTTTCCGAAGTGGCGAGAGAGAGAGCCATTGTCAGGGAGTTCCTAAGAAGGCTAATTCCCTAAAAAGAAGCCAGGCAAGATTAGCACAGATGTCTGTGTTCCAGGTGTTTTCCAGATGTTGATTGCTAGGATATGTAACAAATGAATCAGTCCGTAAGCTGTTTCAAGCATGGGCAGGTTTTGGTAATAATGAGGGACAGTCCATGCTGTTGTGACCCAGGGACAGAGGATGACTCAGAATCTGTCTTGATCGACTCTCTCTCCCACAAGGTCTTGGCAGGCAATCTCTTGTAGAGACTAAAGCAGTGCTCTGTGATGTGCATGGGCTTTGGGTCAGCTACTCTTCCTGTGGGCTATGAGGCATCCAGTTCTGGTGGAGAAGTCACGGTGATGGTGCTGAAGTCTTCCCTGGTGTGTGTTAGTGTGAGCAACACTGACCTCTGCAGAAGAAATAGCATCCGTGCCTTTTTTGGGGATCCCTCTCCCTTCCTTTTCTATAGAAGGAACGTTGCTGCATTTTGGACTGTACAGCCTGGGTCTACCAATAGTCCGCGGGTGCATGGTCCCAGTAGACAATGGCAGCCATAGCTGGTCATCCTTCAAAGGGGATACAAACACAGATGGCCAGATTGTTTATTGGTAGGCAGTAATACTGAGATTCCTGAAAGTTGCTTATGATGTATGTCACTGCTTTGGTTATACTCAATCTGTCTGCAATGCAGGGGCTATTTTGTTTGAAGAGGTAAATGCTTACTGGTCCCTAACCTAGGATGCCTAGAATGTGTCTGTCCCAAAGTCTGTCTGATGTCGCAGCCAGAGCACTCTGTCTTGAGGTAGTGTTAATATCATCTAAGTGGGTGGTACCCCTTCCCACAACTTCCCGCACAATCCCTGTGTTTTATGCTGAACGCCCACCCTTCGCATCCCCTCTCACGCATGTGTGTGCATGAGCTCACAAGCAAACATGATGTTGGAAGTACAGGAGTCAGAGAATTAGGAAATTCCCTCCTTGTTGCTGACATGTGCAAGAGGAATAGCGGATCCCTGTTCTCGCTGTAGTGGATAAGATTGACTTCTTACATTTCAGGCTAAACCTATGAGCTTTCCCCTTATCAGCATGGGTTTACATGCACAGCAGATCTGTTCCTTTACAGTCATCTCTTGGAGGGGTGTTAGATGGTAAATACATAATTCTAAGCTGACCTCGTGACCAAATTCCTGTTATAAGGTTAGCTAAAAGCAGTCACCTTAACCTTGATCTTATTTTAGTTTGAGTCCTGTAATTGTTGGAGATTTCTGATTTCTTTGAAAGGAAATTCCAAGCTAGCATATGTGCCAATGTTTCCAAATAACTCAACTGTTCTCTGTGAGGAGTCCCATAGGAAAATCAAAGTCAGTCTCACTTTGGGAGGAAGAAGTTATTGTGAGGCTCATTCAGCTTCTCAAGGAGAGGTATCAGCCCTCGGTGTCATTTGTTTTTGTCCTCAAGGTGTTATTTCGACTGGGGTGACACTGGTGGCTTCAGCCAGTCTTCGGTGTAGTTTTGAACTTTCCGATGTAGAAAGGAGAAAGTTTGTTCCCTGGGTGCTCTGAGGATGTGAATAAGTAATGAGCCATAGTTTTGAGGCTGCTTAAAGTGCTGTATATGCCTTATGCATTGAATGACTTCGTGTATGCAGCAGACTAAACCTCAACAGACTGCAAGCAGGTTCTGATGGTCCACTTTGCAAGGCTCTTTAAAGTTGGCAGGTGGGGGAGAGTGATCAGAACGCTAAGGCCCAGAAGGCTAGATAATATTTGACAATTGATTAGAGAGGAAAGATTTGCTTGATGGTAGAAATCCTTCCTGCTCGGGAAAATCCCAAGCCCATATTCCACATATGCATGAACCTTAACCACTTCAAGTCTCTTTCTGTCTGCTGTCTGTTGGGTTTCTTTCTTTTTTTTTTTTAAATGCTGGAGCATGTATGGAATTTATACTGCTTGCAAAAAGAGAATTCAACAGAAAAGCCTGCTTTTGGAAAACTGTGAAGGGTTGTGCACGTCAGTACGGAAGCCTTTGGGAACAACCACAGCCTGACGGGCAAACCTCCCAAATGCAGCAGCGATCTTCACCACTGTGTTCTTTGAATCGCAGGGAAAGCCGCCAAGTCCACTGAAGACCCCGGCCTACAATGGACAGCCATGGCATTGCCGGCGCTCATTTCTCTTGTAATTGGATTTGCTTTTGGAGCCTTATACTGGAAGGTGAGCCTCATACTGGGATTGCTATTCTTTCCACCCCATCAACAGCTTTACATGTTTGTTTGTTCATACCATCTACACATATGTTCACACGATTGACGTACCCCTATTTTCCAAGAAATGGTTCTATCGAGAAAAAAAGATCATTTTTATCATAGCGTAGAGCCTCAATGAAACTCAAGCCTCAGAAAGATTTCCATCCTTCTTCATTGTGCATTGGAGCAGTCCCGTAACTGAGTATGCACACTTAAGGGATGGGACCCAGTTTAACTAAATATAAAAAGGAATTAAATATATTGAGACTTATATAAGCTGTGCTTAAAAGCCAAACAGATATATCTATATGTGGCTGCTACTTTGAACCTTCCCTCTTTTGTTCTCATGCTGAAGTCTGTCTAAAATTTTGAAGGTGCTAAATCATTATGACTTGACTTTAAGAGATAGCTTTTTAATTTGATCACCATTTATAGAATAGTCTAAAACTATTGAGTTGATAATGCTCGCACGCCCTTCATTGCGCGTGCATGCGCACACACATTTTGCATGCTTAAGGAAAAGCACCTGGGATGGCACGTAGTTGCCGTTAGTGATGCAAGTGAAGACCGCTGACCTCAAACCTTGCAGCAGTCATTGGTGTTTCTGCAATCCATGCCATTGGTTTGTTTTTGCTTTTATTTTTCCCAGAAGAAACAGTCAAGTCTCACAAGAGCAGGTGAAAATATACAGATTAATGAAGAAGATAATGAGATAAGGTATTTTGTTCTCTGGAACCGTGTGTGCTCGGATAAGCTTGGTGTTGCCATTTCCTGCGCTGTGCATGATCATAAACATCTTTAGGGTGTTGTTCAATGTTGGACCCCACCTCCCTTTCAGTGTTCCCCGATGTTTGGCTGTTTCTGACTGTCCCCTGTCTTCTCAGTCCTACGTCTTTTCCTGTGGACTAGCTGTCTCTGAGGGCACATTTGCCTGTGTTCTCTTTCCACAGACTCCTGCGTCCTTAGAAGCTAACCTTTTCTTGCCTGTGTCTGGTGTCTGTCTTATCCTTGTTGCCTGAGTTGCTTTCACAGACAGCATACAGACAGCATATTCATCAGCTCTCGTAGATACATTCTTTGTCCTGTTGCTTTTTAAATCTCTGTGTGTGATTCAACTTCCTGGTCAAAACCCTTTAGAATGACTTTCTCTGGCAGCCTTAACATAACTTTTTTACTTCAATCTGGTTTCTTCAGCCCTTAACTTTGCCCATTTTGTTTCACATTTTATTTAAAGCTAAACAATGCCATTATTTTAAATGTTTTCCTATCTACTGTAACTGACCCAGATGACTCTTCCACCTCTCACTCCAGCATTTTGTTCTATCTGCCTTCGATTATAATCTCCACCATGGTATTTTCTCTTATGTCTGTCTGTCACTGTATACACACACACACACACACACACATACACACACACACACACA
>NC_022024.1:23258642-23272093 GCF_000317375.1 Microtus ochrogaster | reverse complement strand
AGCATATAAATATTATCGCTATATATTTTTAACTACTTCAGCTGATGATTGTGGGGCAATATTATACAGGCCACATCATCTCTCTTCTCTGTAGGACAGATATTAAGAGAAGCTTCTTACATGTTTGCATTAACCCTTCCCCACCCAGCAAATTTTTTGCTCCTGTATTTACTAACATTTCTAGATCAGCTTCTTACAGTGGGCTGCTGGTGATGACTTCAGAATCTCTCCAGAAGCAAATGAGGATTTTTTTTTCTTGTTGTTTTTCAGTATGTTGCAACAAAAAGAGAGAGAGTTTCAGGAGGTGTAATTGTGAATGTATCAACATTGTTACCTTCGCACAGTGGTAAGTTGCTGGAAGTCAAGCCGCCAGAGCGTGCCAGAGCGTGCAAGAACCTTAAAAGATCTTAAAGGTCAACATTTAGAAACAAACTTGATTGTTGTGTCCTTGATGGCACTGGTGTCTAAATGTAGCTGGAGTAGTTACAAAGTCGAATGGTGCCTGCCTCTCTCACTGGCAAATTCTCAGGTTTTGAAAAGTAGGTAGCATTGGTTGGTCCACAGTAGTGGCTTCATTTTAGATGGGAGATACAGAAAATATTAGTCATTTTGACTTGGAGTAAAAGGAAGCAGAAAAAATTAGTAATAAAATAAAAAAAAACAATAAATGCATCCGATTTTATTTAGATGCGACCACTCTCAAAGAACAGCGACCCATTTGCTAGATAATAAAGAGAAAACCCCAAACTATTTTCCTGCCATTTAAAGGAAAACAAAGCAAAGCAAAACAAAACAGCTTCTTATAGCCAGAACAAAACTGTTAAGGCAAAATGTCACCACCGGTGCAGGCCTGCTCAGTGGACTGACTCCATAAACCAAAAACAGACACCTGATGTGATCATGTGGTTTGGGGTGGGGGATGCTGTGCAAGGAAGGAGTATGGCCTGGCTAGAGGGGACAGGTGTTCATTATCTCTCACGCTAGCCACTTCTCCTGCTTTCAGGCACAGATGCGGGTGGTGGGACACCCAGAGAGCCCTCAGCTTGATCCATTATCAGTTCAACCTCTGACTCACTTTCACTTCCGGCACCTGGTCAGTAATGATCACTCTCTTAGCCTTGTGTGCATTTTCCACAGCAAGCAGGACTGGCTGCTCCTCCCCCCAGAGCCTCAGTTCTTCCTACACACCTTCATTTCGAAGGACCATTTCCTTCTTCTCTCGGGATAAAGTGCCGGGGTGAATTTTCTCCTTTCCCTATAGGTCACTGTCCTTCCAGCTGTCACTCTGTCCCAGATTCCAAAATTATCTCCAAATTGAATCTTCCCCGGGGAACCTGGGTCGTAGCCTCTGCGTCTTGCTCTAATAACTCCCTTTGATTGGTGTAAGAGACCATTTTTAACAACTGGACTTACCATGAGAAACTAATTGCTCCATATACATTTGGCTTTTGCCGCCAGCCATCCCCCTGACTGCCACGTGCACGCCATGACTGTGGCTCTTATCTGCTCCCGTCCTAGCTTCTTGAGGCTCAATTTTCCCCCCTCCTGTAATAGATGAAATAATAAGGAAATGAAATCTCCTCCCCCCCCCCAAAAAAAAAAACAGTGTTCTTTAAGTTGAAATCATTGTTCTTCCTTGAATCCCCTTTCTCTGTCCTTCAGTCCCAGCCCAAGCTTCAGCCTTCCTTTCTCACATGCCTCCCCTTTAATGGTTAATTGCACCCTAGAAGCTCAGGTGATAGCCACTGTTGTTTGGGTGGGGGATTGCATTTCAGGAATCCTGTTTTGGTGTGTAGTTCTTCAGTCCTGTGGTTTGCATTGTGGTGTGTGCCCTGTGACATCTGGGTTATGATGAGGGAACCCAAGCTACTGCATAGGAGGAGAAGAACTGATGACATTTTAGAACAGATACAATCAAAGGAGTTATACACATTTCCACCAGTCTCCTAACATTCAAGGACAGGAGGTGGGTCTGTCTGGTTCACGCCACATCCCTAGCACAGGGAACTCTTTTCCAGTACAATATGGATTCTTGATGAATGTTTATTATGCGGATGAACCAGTGAGGCTTAAATGATTTTAACCAAATGGAAGAGAAAACACTGACTAGCTGATTCTCCAAAGGAAATAAAGTTTGTAGATGAAAATAAGAGTAATGAAAATAATGTGGAAGGAACTAAATGATGAACTGGAAGCAAGAGAAATTTCTTTAAAAAAAACATGTTAAAGTTCTGTTTGTTTGACATCAAACACGAAAAGTTTTATAGCACATAAGAATTTGACTTTGTCACCTAGATGACATTAACTACCCATACAGCAGCTTACTCATGAATTGGGTTGTATGGGGTACAACTTAAAAGAGAAAAATAAAGTGGAGATGACTTACATTAAACACTTCATTTATGTTGGTACATTGTTGGGAAATTGTGTTCTTCATGCTTCTCACAATGTTATTCCAACAAACTGCAAAAGCTATGTTGGTGTGTGCGCCCCACCACAGCATAGTTGTGTCCTCGTGTTAGCTGTGGCCTACAAAAGGTAATAATACTACAAGATGAAATGTTGAAGTAAATGAATTTAGGAAGTTCAGAAGTAACTAATGGGGTTTGCAAAGGCTACACAGTAAGAAGTTAAGAGATGAGGCCACTGCGTATAGAAGATGTGAGCTTGCCACAACCCTGGATATTGATGTGGACAGCATCCCCTAGGGTTGTGCCAGGCCCAATCTCTCCATCTGAGGGGCTAAAAAGAAAAAATCACTGGCCATAGAAGAAAGGTTTGGTCCTGTAATGGATAGAGGTAATGTATAGACTAAATGTCAAAAGGTGGCTGGTTGGTAGCATTTTATTTGCAATAGGAAGGGTTGATGTAGAGACTTCGCGTGGCATGAACAAAGTTAGGAAGGGCTCAGAGTACGAACAACTGTTGCAAAGCCACACAGCTGGTACAAAGGACTCCAGTGGAAGTCACATACTAAGGGTGTCTTTATTAGGGTTACTACTGCTTTGATGCAATACTATGATCAAAAAGCAATATGGAGAGAAAATGCCTTATTGTTATTATGCTTCCTAATCACTGCTAAGTCATCCAAAGATCTCAAGACAGGATCTCAAACAGGGCAGGAATCCAGAGGCAGGAACGCATACAGAGGCCATAGAGGGGTGCTGTGTAACTGGCTTCTGCTCCTCCTGGCTTGTTCAGCCTGCTTTCTTACAGTACCGAGCACCAGCAGCTTAGGGGTGGCACCACCAACAATGGGCTGGCCCTCCCCCTTCAATCACTAATGAAGAAGATGCTTTACAGCTGGTTCTTAGGAAGCCATTTTCTTCAGTGAGGTTCCCTCCTCTCAGATGACTTTAGTTTGTATCAAGTTGACAGGAAAAGGATTCAGCACACAAGGGTCAGTGCTGAAAAGAAAGAGTGGATGTCAGTTTAAAAGCACATTTGAATTCTTAGGAATATGACTTATGTTCCATTAAGTAATCTAAAAGCTGTTCGGGGGCTTAGAAAAGACTAGCCATGCCGTTCCAGCAGACACTTAGGAAATGTCATCAGATACTGGTGTGGCCAGAGGGACCGAGGTTTGAACTGGAGGTAGAGGTTATCCCCCAGAGAAATGTCTTCCATTCAGATGGGAGAGATGAGAACTAGGGTCAGGGCTGCGACAATTTGGGAAAAAAAAAAAAAAAGATGGACCACTTTGGAGACATTGCAGTAGAAGAAACAACCAGTCTTTCCTGGTAGACTGGACAGCTTGATGAGTCTCCGCGACCATTTGTAAGTTAAGGAAGAGAGGATGGTCCTCCTGCCGAAGGAAATGGGATGTCTGAAGTCAAGAAAGAGTTCTTGATGAGATGACTCTTGATCTGAGAAGTTACCACGTGCAGTGACCTCCAAGTAGGGAGGTCACTTGGGGCTGGAACCTATAGATTGGAATTTGAGAGTTATCTACGGAGAATCTCACTCGAGACCTTGGGAGAAATATTTGACTTGTTGAGAAGGCTCAGCTGGCTGGTCATTAATAGCTAGCACTTGTAGCGTGCGCTTAGTTACTTTCCTTATTTCACCACGGTAAGAGTAGAAAGTAAATTTCAAAAAGTATAATTTCAAAACATCTTAAAATTAGATATTTTCATGCATTTATTATAACTTCAATATATAAACATTTGAGTATTTTTGAAATGTATTTTATAATTTATATATGTATATATATACATATGCATACACACATGTGTAGACAGTCATAAAGAAAGATTAAAAACAGCACAAAATAAAATTTCCCTTTAGATCTGAGCTACACTAGGAGAAATAGCTCTGAGACTTGGTAGGAGAGGAAGCTCAAGCCATGCCTGGACTTTTTTAGGACGCAGACTTGGAAATGGAAGGTCCCTTGTTATTGAGGTTCCTGATTGCTTTCTGAGATGTTTCCTAAAAGTGTCTTTGTTTAGGGAGGACTTCTTTTTCCTGTGAGTTTTCTTTTATTTCTGCATGATAAAGCAAAAGATTAGAAAGGGTTAGGTTAGGCCTGAGTTCAAACCTTGGCTCTGCAACCGGTTGTAACATCCTGGATGCTTTGGCATCCTTTAACCTCTGTGTTCTCAAAGGCACATGCTGCTGTGTAGGCCCAGTGTACCCTACTTGTGATGGTATTGTCATCCAATGCCACCATTATACTATAGCCTAGGTGTGTAGCATATTGTCCCGGCTAGATTTGTAGACCTGATACCGTTGCTACAACAAAGCCACCGAATGCCTTGTTTATAAGACGGCATCCCTATCGTTAAGTGGCACATCGTTGTATACTGATGGAATAACTGTACCACTCTATCTATTTCATGAGTGTGCTGCAAAACCCAAGACGTCATTATAAAGAACTTGTAATTTTGTTCGATGGAACAATTGCTGTCAGCCTTCAATTTTCTCTGCTTTGCTCTAGTGACTCAAGAGCAAAAATCTAAAATAGATTTCCAGTACAGATTTCTCTGTATTTAATTAACTCTAGAATTTCAAATTATACATAGCTCTCCTGTGCTCTCTTATTCCAGTTTGCTTGACTTTGCCATGCTCTATTTTTAAAAATCTATGTATTCTCAACTTCTGAAGTTTTCTTTTCATCTCTCTTCGTTTCTCTGTATAGATTTAAATTTGCTTTCCTAAATTACTGGAAAGCAGAAATATCTGAGCATTCGGTGGCTTAAAACCAGCCCCGAGAAACTAAAACAAAGTATGGTTTTTGTGCTTCACCAAGTACAATAAACTGTACCAAAGCCAAGTGAATTAATTCTTCAGCCTGTGTTGCCACCATTTCATTAATTCTTTCTTGGTTTAGAAACACTGACTGAGAGTCTGTTGCTGGGATTTCCTCAGCTGGGAGAAGTGATTGCTTCGAACTAGCCAGGCAGCCAGAACCCTGGAACTCCTCAGCCCTGAGGCTGGAACGGTGGCCTCTGGACAACTTCTCCACCTGTCCCAGTGTCTAATGCCACTCCATCTGGCTCCACACTCCCTAGACACTTCCTTGGGTTCGAACCTTCTTTGCTCACCATCCATCCACTACTCTGGATGCCAGAGAACTTCAAAGCTATGTAGATTGCTCACTCTCCTGCCCCTAACTGAGATAAATGGAGGTCTGGGAGCATGACAGCCATGGGATATTAATATATTCATTCTCTTTTCTTGTGTACGTGTGTTCATGTGCGTGTATGCATGTTGAGACGGGAGGCCACTTTGGCTCTCATTCTCCGAGTACCACCCATCTTGTTTTCGGAGACAGTGTCCTTTATACCAGCTTGGTGTCCTTTATACCAGCTTGGAGCTTGCCGGTTCATCTGGGCTGGCTGGCCAGTGATGTCCAAGGATCTACCTGTCCCCGTTTCCATAGTGCCAGGGTTACAAGTACATGTCACTATGTCTAGATTTTTCTTTTAATTTAAATGTTATTTTTATTGGCTTACAAAGAAATGGGTTTTGATATGGCGATACATGCATGTGTATGTATATTTGTGTGTGTGTATACATTTATGTATGTGTGTATATATATGTCTGTGTGTGTGTGTGTGTGTGTGTGTGTGTGGTTTTCAAGCAGGTTCTGGTGATCAAATTCAGGTTTTTATACTTGACTGGTAGATACTTTTTCAGCTGAGCTCTCTCCCCATCCCACTTGTCCATTTATTATTATTTTTAATTTTTCAATGATCATCATTCTGCTCTTCTGTTTTTATAATATTTTCCAACAAAGTATGCTTTTGATTCTCTGCCCACTCATTTCTCCTTCCTTTCTATGGGGGGGGGAAACTAATTTTTTATTACGTTACCTTGAATTTTTACAGCACACTCATGAAATAAACAGGGTGACCTCACCTTGCTAGAGCAAATCCCCCTTCCTATCTCCACCCCATCCTACCCCCGCATTGTTTCCTCCATTTTCACATCTCTTTTTTGCCCTTTTCCCCACCCCACCCCATCCTTCCTCATCACCCATTTACCCTTCTTGGTTTCCTTTACAGCTTGCTAGGCTTTTTCCACATTTATGCCCATTTGTGTGTTTGTGTGTGTGTGTGTGTGTGTGTGTGTGTGTGTTTATGTGTGTGTTTGTGCCTATAGAAAATGACACACTTTTTTTTTCTTCCTGAGTTTGGGTCACTTCACACAGTATTATATTCTAGATCAAACAATTTTCCTGCAAATTTTGTACTTTCCCTTTCTCTGATGGCTGAATAAAGTTCCACTGGGTACAGGCACCGCCACATCTCATTGTCCATCCACCTGTCAGGGGACACCTCGGCAGGCTCCATTTTCTTGCTATCATGAAGAGAGAAGCAGTGAAATTTATCCATTCGTATGCCCAAGAAATATTTGCTGCCTGTCTATGATACTGCGTGCCAGGCCCTCTTCTGAGGGTCGTCTACAACAGTGACAATCATAGACGAAGTCATCTGACCTTGTAGAGCTTCTAGTCTAATAGGAAGAGAAGACAACAGATCATCAATAAGATGGTTTGAGATAATAAGTCTTCCCAAGGAGACAGTGCTTCATTATCACAGAAATCCTACCCAGTCCTTTAAGGCTGAGAGTAATACACATTGACTCTGATCCTTGCTCTGGGGTTTTATGTGAATTGTGAATTTAGCTATAAAAGAAGGTAGCAAAGCACGTCTTAATCCTCCTCTTCTTTCTCGTTCTCTAGGCTGGTGACAGTTCATGTTTGCTTCATAAATGAAGCAGCTTTAAACAAACTCCTATTCTGTCTGAAGTGACAGCCCTCATCTTTGTCTGGTCTTGCTACCCATGACTTTGTATGGATGATTCAGATGTGGGAGCAGAGCGTTTGGCTGCGAACCTGGCACTGAATTTGTCATCTAGAAAGAAGAATTTACATGGAGCAGGACTCTGGAGGTTTCGCAAGTGATGATGGGAAGGAAGGAACGCGTGTCTAGTCCGCTTGCGCCATTTGAAGGGCTTGGGAAATGCCCACACAGCTTCAGTCTTCAGTTACAACCTGCAGCCTGTAGTTAATTCTGGACCCTGCAAGTAGATCTCAGCCTGGATATTGGGGGTGAGGGGGGACTTTTTTCTTTCACAAAGGGATGTAGAAAACAGTTTTAAAAACAATAATTCTGTAGCATCAGCCACTGTGTAGAGTTGAAAGCTATGGGGGAGCATGTTTCGTTTTGGGAAGCAGGCACATCTGTTCTGTGGTTGTGATTAGCAAGAGCAGCCGAAGCTTTGGCTCTTCCTGACCGAAACCATGTGCACCACATCCCGCCGGGAAAATGGACATGGTGGGCTGGTTCGTGCCGCAGAAGCAGCGCTGGACTGAAGTAGGATGCCACGGTGTACGGAAGACTTTCCAGTGCAGACGCCGCAGAAGAGAAAGCTGTCGCCATGGACCAGCGGAAGAACGTGCCAAGGAAGACATTTGGCCCCTAGTGAAGCCGGTCTTTTCCCTTGACCGTCACTCTAGAGTGTGTGATTCGTGTTTGCAAAACTAAAAGGTGACACGTTTAGGTTTAGAAACTACAGCAGAGCTACGAAAGCAGACTGGGGAGAATATGCTGAATGTGTAAGGGTCCCGCTGGGGTTTTTTTTTTTTGTTGTTGTTGTGTTGTTTGTTTTGTTATGTTTTTTAATTTTATCATGGAAGAGAATGAAAATAAATGATGGTATGTAGTACATCAGGTTAGTAATGCTCACTTAATGCTAATATGGGTGTTGCAAACTAAGTAACTCGGACTGTCCAAGAATGAGAGGAACGAGAAAACTTTAGTGACTTACAGTGTAGCCATTATCTCCTGCAATTAGCCATGTAGTGAAAATCAGACCCTCTGTATGCATTAAGGTTTACGAAATGAAATAAAAAGAGAGCTGTATGTAGTTACGCCTGTCAGTTTGCTACTTCAAATGTGTGACAGCATTTCTCCTAGTAGAAGGAAATTGGCAGTGAACAGTGCTTTTTTTTTTGGGGGGGGGGGTTCGAGACAGGGTTTCTCTGTGGTTTTGGAGCCTGTCCTGGAACTAGCTTTGTAGACCAGGCTGGTCTCGAACTCACAGAGATCCGCCTGCCTCTGCCTCCCAAGTGCTGGGATTAAAGGCGTGCACCACCACCGCCCGGCGTGAACAGTGCTTTTAAAGATCAGAACTTACAAGATTTGATGTGGATTCCCCTGGTCCGTTTTTGTTTTGGTTTGAGTTTTAATAGAACAATTGGCCCAAATCAAAGAATAACTTCTCTTCTGCTTTTATTTCGGTGAAGGGTCTTTTCACCTACCATAGGCATATACAAAACTTCAAGATTTCATTCTAACTTAACCCTTGTAACAGCCTTATTTGCCTTGTACTCAAACCTCCAGACAGCTGTTTTCAATGTTCTTACGTGAAAGTGCATGGGAACTTAACCGCTAGCATCTCTCCTCTCTTGAACGTGCATGAAAAATTCTAGCTTACATTCCAAGCTAGTCCAAATACAACTCCAGTACCTGGCCGCTGCTCTTCTTCATACCAAAGAATTCAGACGGTTTCTTTAGTACCTAATCTCAAACTTCAAGGTTACTCCAATGCTATCATTCCCGCAACTTGAAGCCAAGTGCGTTGAGATGTTGTATTTGCCTGTTCAAGCCCTAAGATAGCCCAGTAATTAGTAATAAACTAGCAATCAAGTTAGTTACAGAAGGGACCTATTTTGTTGTTTGGCATTGATTGCTTTGGGATAATAATAGATGTAGGTTAGCACAAAGCATAGGTGTAGGTGTATATCGATTGAGACTGCTGTTATTTCTCAGTTTCGTGGCTTGATTTCTTGCTCTGGAAGTCGCATTTTGTTCAGGCTTATGACAGTGCTGTTTACTGAGCTGGAGACTACAATAAATACATTGGTTTTCAAAGCCAGCAGTTGGGTTTTAACACTCGAAACCACGGTCTTAATCAATAGTGTGATTGAACAAATTTAACAGACTATAACATCCGATGTGTATAGGGTGGAAGATTAAATAGGTTGGTCCATGGATTGCCAATTCTTTTTAAATACTAAGGTTCAATAAAATGCATGAACAATAGGAAAATGCTGACCATTATTTTGAATGCTAGCTGCTTGGACATTAACTATGGCATATCTGCTTTCAGATTAAAAAATACATATCTTTGCATATTTTATTCCATATATGTTCTGAATATTTTTCTTAAGATATGAAAACCTCCCAACTGAGAAGATGAAGTGTAAAATCACCCCGAAAGTGACCCATTTTCCCAGGAGTTCTCTTTTGTAATGTTTAAAACTTGGTTTTCAATGTCGACAATCTAAGAAATCTGCAGAGTGTAAATTGTGTTGGAATCTTGGTATCCCCCGGTAGAAATGAAGCCTACAGCAGTACTATCTGTGTGACCAGTGGGTTGTGCGAGGGGAGTCCTGGGTTTTATATTGTTATCTGACACGCTTCTCACACTGCCACGTTGTAATGAATCATAGAAACAAAAAGAATTTTTCTCTACAATAATAAAAAAAAGCTACACTACAAAAAGTATTGAGAAAAAGAGAAATATGTAAAAGAATGCAACCACAATGAAGTGTGTGCTTCTAGTTGAGAAAAAAGAACACATTTCAGTGAACTTTCATGTGCTTTGAAATAAGCAGCATGGCCTAGTTTGGTTCTGTAACTGAGCTGAAGTTATAAATGAGCAGAAAAATCCCTTGTGGAATAGTGATGGTTGCTGCTGTGTTTCTACAGTGGGTTTTGATTTTGTGATTTAGTTCTGATATAGAATCTTAGCTATCCTAGACACAGTCTTGAAGGCATCTAGTTTTCAAATTAGGCAGTTAGGTTGCATCGAGTGACTGTTGAGAAAGATTGTCAGGGGACTCTAGGTTGCCACCTACGGATACAATAATTCACCTCCCTCTTTGGATCTCAGTTTTGTATTTGTGTGTGGACAAGCTCTGTGGTCTCTCTTCAGGGGTGAGCCCTGACACCACACAATTAACAAAACAGAGAAACAGCTGAAAACATCCTATGGAAAACAGACAACTCTGGCTTTCTGCGTAAGTGTTGGGCTGGAAGAAGTTCTTTCTGATTTAGTTTCTAATATAAATAGGGTCCATTAGTAAAAGTGAAATTCGGTTTTAAGTAGGGTGAATTGGAAAATCATTTACACATGAGATGGCTTTTACCTTTGCTTCAGTAAATGTTTGGGATCATCTCTGAGGAATGAAAACCAGTAGTGACTTTTCATCAGGAAGAGACACAAGACGGGGGTAACATTTGGAAATGTGTCTGAGTACGAGTGTAAATGTTCTCATGTTGTTGAAAGCTAAGAACAAAAAAAAAAAAATGGAGGGTGCTACTAAAGATCTTAGATGCCAAGAGATATTTTCAAGCCAATCTGTAAATGATAATCTATAAATTACATTTAAAGTTGAGAAAGTAGGACGAGAATTTGGAAGTAAGCCGGTTTATCTTTGGGATGATATTGTGAAAGTGGCTCTAAATGTAACCAATTCAGATCAAAAAAGTTATTTATGAGATCTGATTACACAACTCATGTTACTGCCTTCCACTAACCAGTCTTAAAATGCCTTTGTCAGAATAAAATTCACGGCAACTCTTTCGTAACAGGTGTGGGTGAGGAGCCATCCATACGAAGGTGGCTATTTATGGTTCTGAAATGTTTGCTCTTAAGTATTGGAAATGCACATTTGCCATCTCCTAATATTTTCTTACAATGCTGTTTTTAGAAAATGCTTAAAGAAAAAAAAAACAGGTATTTTCATTTACTCCATTTCTAGGGCATAAGACTTCACTAAATACAAATTTGCAATCCAGATTCCTATAGTCTTCTTCTCCCGTAGTCTAAGGATTGGTGTGCGATTATTGTGCCCACCTGCCACTGTTTTTTTTTTGAAGTCAATAGACTTGAGAAGTATTCAGACATTTAGATGGCTTCACAGATATATTGCTAGTTCAGTCATAGATTGGAGTTTGCATATTGTAAATGTAAGTGTATGTCAACACTCTTCTAAATAGTTTATGACTGAAATTTAATTAAATAAAAGTTGTAAAATGTGATGTGTATGTGTATATACTGTATGTGTACTTTTTAAAATAGGTATATGTCCTGACCCTTTTTATACAGGTTTGAATTTGAAATTACATTATATAAACATATACTTTATTGTTCTAAATAAAGAATTTTATGCACCCTCATAAATCTGCCCTCTCATTTGATATCTTCAGGTTATTACATTATTAACAACATGGATTGGCATTTATCAAGCTGCAGATCTATGTGTGTGTGGACCCATGTCATCAAGTCAGCATTTCACAGAAGTATAAATGCAAATAGATAGGAAATTTTGACATGTTTAGATAGTATACTGCTTCCAAGAGTATTACAACGTAAATGGGGAAAGGAAACAAAAGCTACCATAATGTGTGCAAAGTCACACTGCAGTAACTACTTACACGCTACCCCTACATGCTAAACTGGAGTCCAGGTGACATGTTTATTGCACACAAGAACTGGATTAAGCAAGGGAAGTTCTTTAAAGAGTTGGTTTTGGAGTTATCACTTGGAAGGATAAGACAGTCTCATACTTGAAACCAAGAAAGTGTCAGAACCTCTTAGCTTCTCCTACCTAGCCAAACAAGTGTATCCTCAGCATATATTATATAAAAAAAGATATACAGAGAGTTGAGACCTAAGGAGGGTACAACAAGGTAATGAAGACACAGTCCTAGTGTCTACATTCATGTGTGTTTTTGAGAAAATCATTGGCCAATTAAACTCACTATGATGTCTGTGGTTAGGGCAGTATATAAACATTTTACTCAATCCCTGGCTGGCACTGACTGGAGACTATGCACTGATTAATCTTTGTGTCAATCTGTCTGTATGTAGTTGTGTGGTTGCCTAGGAAAAATTCCACCGGGTGGATTTTATTTGTAATAAATACAGTTTTCAAGACAGTTTCACTGGATACTGGAAGACCCACCTAGAATGTGATATGAGTTGCACCGTTCCATGTGCTGGTGCCGCAGTCTAAACAGAAAGAAGTTGCGTGGGGCACTGGCATTTATGTCTGTTTCCTGACTGAGGACCCAATGTGTCCAGCCACTTCACACACATGCTGTCATTCCTTTATCATCATGACTGCACTCCTGAAGAGATGAGATAGCCCTTCCATAAGTTGCTTTTATCACGTCACAGCGACAAAGTTCCTAATGCCAACACAAACCTTGTGGGAGGTCTGTTGAGGAATTTGGAGATATGGGCTGCAGAAGTCTGAACTGCTACAAGCTGAGCTCAATGGACCACTGTGATGGGAGTTTGGTCGAAGTCAGAACCTGGAAACAACCTAAATGCCCCTTGACTAAAGAATGGATAAGGAAAATGTGGTATATTTATACACTGGAGTACTACACAGCAGAGAAAATAATGACATCTTGAATTTTGCAGGCTAAAGGATGGAGCTAGAAAACATCATTTTGAGTGAGGTAACCCAGATCCAGAAAGACCATTATCACATAAGTGGTTTTTAAACATAAAGCAAAGAAAACCAGCCCACAAATCACAATCCCAGAGAACCTAGACAACAATGAGGATCCTAAGAGAGACATACATAGATCTAATCTACACAGGAAGTAGAAAAAGACAGGATCTACTGAGTAAATCAGGAACATGGGAGAGGATTGAAGGGGAAGGGAGAGACAGGGAGGGGAGCAGAAAAAAAATGTAGAGCTCAATAAAAAACAATAAATTTTTTTTAAAAATATTAACTAAGAAAAGGCTGCTAGGCTGAATAAGATAATGCACCTCATTGAGCTGCATCCCAAGGATAGTGCAGGAAAATGGTTAGCTGACTTAAATGCTCTTTGTTCTGCCTTTTGACTGTATTTAGTATATATACTGGCTGAGAAATAAACTTGGGGCTGTTTGGTTTTGCCCTTCAGTCCTCCTAGTCT
>NC_022024.1:23212510-23258524 GCF_000317375.1 Microtus ochrogaster | reverse complement strand
GGACCCCACTGATGACAAAGGCCTGCTTTATTCACACTTTGGCTCTTTCACACTTTACAATGAAGCACTACTACCCTGAAGTAAGGAATAATGGATAGCTCAAAGTTTAAACCTACGAGCCCTAACCTTACAACCTTCCCTCCATAGGACAGTTGGCTGTGCCCAAGGTATCACTTCTACCTCATCTTGCCAACCTCTAGAATAGTTTTTGAATGTAACATACACACGCACACATGCACACACACATGTGCGTGTGTATGTAATTGTAATATTGGTCTGTAATTTGTAATGTAATATGTACAATTTTGTGTAATATGTAGACTATAATGTAATGTAATATGTAATGATAAATGTAATGTTGGTCTGTACTTTGTTACACTTAAAAGAGTGTGCATTAGCCTAGAAGGATCTGCCTCCACTGTTGCGGAATGTTATTTCAAGATGTGTTACATTTGTTGATGCTGTGGAACATGTGTTTAATGATGCAAAGATGTGTTGCATTCTTTTATGCTGCATTTGTTTAACTCTGTGAAGCTGTGTTACTCTGCCTGTCGAAAACACCCTAATTGGTCTAATAAAGAGCTGAAGGGCCATAGCAAGGCAGGAGAAAGGATAGGTGGGGCTGGCGGCAGAGAAAATATATAGGAGAAATCTGTGGGGGGAAGATTGAGGAGCAAGAAACAAGGAAAGAAGGACAGTAGGGGCCAGTCACCCAGCCTCCCAGTCAGCCACAGCATAAGAACAAAAGATACACAGAAAGAAATAAGAAAGAGAGAAAGCCCACAGAGGCAAAAGGTAAATGGGTTAATTTAGTTTAAGGAAGCTGGCTAGTAATAAGCCAAGCGAAGGCAGGGCATTCATAAGAAAGAATAATACTCAATGAGTGTTTATTTGGGAGCTGGGTGTCGGGCCCCCAAAAGAGTAAAGACTAAAAAACAGCCAACTACACTCCATTGTACATCAACAGACAGGAAATCACAGGTATATACATCAAGGTTGTGACGTATGTGTGCCCTTTGACGACATTTCAGCCCACACTTAGTGAAATGCATGATAGACTCAAAATAATTTCCCCTCATCATTTCAGAATTAAACACAGGTCCTTATCAGGACCCCTCAGCCTCCTCAATCCTCTCCGTCAATGACTGTGCTCCTCCATAGCTGCCACACGATCTGAAGATACGTTCTCCATTCCTCATTGCATCATCTGGGGCACCTTTTCGGGTCCTTAACTTGACTCGTCTACGCCCAGAGTGCATATTTAACGTCATTCCTTGTTCCTTTCACACACTAGCAGATTTTCAGGCAGTTCCTTGGGGGTTTTATTGCCTGGATCACTAACTATCGCTTGATTTATTTGTACCCTTGTCTTCGTTTCTGTCATACTCAATAGACTATCATGTCAGAACCTCTCGTTTCACACATACATTATAGGGCACGAGAGGGGACCTAAGCAGTCTCGCCATATGTTCGCACATGGATTTCTGTACATTTTCAGCCATCTATATTTACCAGTAGCTGTGATGACGGCGGAACTGCTTCCAGTGACATGTGCCAGCTCACTAACCCATCGTGACCTGATGGTACACAGCCAATTGCTATAACATGGTAGAAACGTGTTCTGTGGACCTGATACCTGAAGTTGGTTGGTGAGAGTTGAGGAACTGTATGGAGCCAGGAGACACTTTGTAGAATGTTTTCAGAACTGCTAATTTACCTTATAAAGGGAGCACTGGTTTCATCCAAGTCTGGCCAAACAGAAGTTTCTCCTGGCCAGAAAGTCAATGAGGCAGTTTGCTTATCCCTTGATACTGGGGGATTTTTCTAAGAACCTGCTGCCCAAAGCTAACTCTAAGATGCCCAGTTCTCATATAGGAAATGCATAGTGTTTTCTCCTATACACATCCCTAATATAGAAAATCATCTCGATATTTCTTAATATGAAATAAAAAAGCCAGACTCATATGTGTTATCCTGTACAGCTTAGAGAATAACCACAGAAAAGTATGAACATCCAGTCCTGTACAGACACTTGAAAATACTTTCAAAAAAATTGATTGAATCCACAGACATGGAATCTATGGACTTGGGCTGATTGTATACAGAGTTAAACAAAAGACAAACTTTGTAAAAAATTTTTCAATGGCAAGGAAACAAGAAAATTTAACAAAATTAGCATTTTGAAAGAGAGACTTTCATAACCCTTGTGTGTGTGTGGCACCAGATTCATGTGACAATCGGAGGACAACTTGCAGGGATGTGTTCTCTCCTTCATCCATATGGGTGGGTCCTGCGGTCCCTTTCAAAATTATTCCATTGTATGGATCACAGGTGTTTTTGCTTTTTGAAATCTATCCATTCAACAAAGGGCATCTTGATTGGTTCCCAATTTTGATCATTATTATTGAAACTACTCTCAGTAGTACAGTACAAGCTTCTGTGTGGGCCTGAGAGTGCCAATCATTTGAGTAAATGCCTATGAATACAGTTGCCTAGTTATACTGTAAAACTATGTTTAGGTTTGGAAGAAGCTGCCAAACTATTTCCCCCAAGTCATGGTGCCATCTTACATCCGGGGCCACGATGACTAGGAGGACTTCCTGCAGCTCCCCGTCCTTGCCAGCAACTGTCATGGCCAGCTTTGCCATCTGGGGTCATAGTCCATCGCTATTGTTCAGCCTGCAGCTCCGCGGTGACCAATGAGGCGGATGAGTGTTTTTCATGTGCTTATTCTCCGTCTGTACATCTGCAGTGAGGTTTCTGGTCACATCTTTGGTCCACTTTGAAGCTGGGCTGTTTGTTTTCCTACCTAGAGTTTTAAGCGTTCTTTGTGGTGTTTTGGAAGCAAGTTCATTGTTAGATGTGCTATGTGCACAGGCTTTATCCCAGCCTGTGGCTCGCCTTTCCCATCTGCCCGGTGTTTGCTGCGGAGCATCTGCGACTGTTTTAAAAACACGTGAGACTCATATGATGAGTCTCATATGATGAGTCTGTTCCTTAATCTCAGAAAGCAGTCTACATGGTACCACAATTTGATGCTTCCCACATGTCACAGCTGTTGTATGTTTCCCTTCCTGATTTCTCATGTCGACAGAACATGTTTAACACTTGAAAACTTCAATTTATTTTTTTTTTATTTTTTATTTTTCGAGACAGGGTTTCTCTGTGGCTTTGGAGCCTGTCCTGGAACTCGCTTTGTAGACCAGGCTGGCCTTGAACTCACAGAGATCCGCCTGCCTCTGCCTCCCGAGTGCTGGGATTAAAGGCGTGCACCACCACCTCCCGGCTAAACTTCTATTTTAAGAGGTCAAGATGCTGTATACTGCACCCTAAAAAGCAATGTGATACAGTATGTCATCCTAAAGATTTCTTGAATGTATTTTTAATACGCAAAAAGTCAGAACACATTAAAATGTTGACAAAAATTTATGTACATTTAACTGCAGTTTGGAAGGCTGTTTTGGAATGTATCATAAAAACCATTTCAGAAATTATTAAACCCGGATTCCAGCATATAAAATAGATTTAAAAATCTATGTCTGTCTCTGTATTCATTTATTTATTAAATAATTGAGAGGATATTTAAATTAAATGAATAATATGAACCAGAAATCAATAAAGATCACAGAGGAAAGAAAATTGCATTATTTTCTGAGAATCGAATTTTAGCAAAAACATCATATATAACCAGTAATTTATGACCTCAGATCCAGCTCTGCCACTATCGCAGGCAGCAAGGGGGACATCTCTCCCCTGAACACACCACCATATGACAGATGAGGGGTGGGGCCAGATGGCCATGCTCTGTTTTCGAACCAGGTCATCAGTACCCCTGTCAATAGGGTCGGCTTTGCTTTGTTGCCCAGGAGAGGTGTGGGGACCACTTTCCTGAGTGTTGTAGCTGGTAAAGGGAGACTCAGCTCCCTGGCGTAGCAGTGGGGGCCGGGGCAAGATGAGGAGGGAATCTTTCCCTCGCCTGGTCCACCACAAGGCAGACAAGGGGTGTGTGGCCAGCTAGCTCACTCTCGCACGCTCAGGGCTATCTCACCAGTGCCTCTACCAACAAGGTCAGCTCTATTGTGGTGCCCAGGTCAGAAGCAGGGCCTACTTTCTTAAGTACTATCGTTCATAACAGGACGGAAGGCTCCCTCCTTTGTATCAGGGGCGAGGGGCGAGGAGTAAGGAGGGACACCCCTCCCCCTCCTTCACCGCTACCCCATGACAGACAAGTAGTGTGGACAGTTCTCCCTCGCTCACATGCTCACATCTTCGGGACTGGCCCCTTTCCTGCCTGTGGCAGATGGGAGAGCTGGCCCTGAGGTCATAAGAGCAGGATAGCTGTCCCTGCCCCGCCACCAGCTGTAGGACTCAGGTGAGTGGCCCCTGAACCTCAGCTGGGCAACACATTAGAGCTGGCCCTGATGGTTCAGGTGTGGGAGTAGACCCTGCAGGCAAAAAACCAGAAGAACCGGCCAGGCCCCTTCCTCAATGTTGTAAGGGATGAACTAGCAAGGTGCAAAGGAGCAGGGCTGGAGAGCTCACCCTGGTGGTAAGGATGGCAGACTGCTCGCAGACTGACCAACCTTGCAACTACCGAGGCCCAGAATCAGACGGTGCACCAGAACATCCACCCTATCTGTGATCAGCTGGAGCATGGGAAGGGGCCAGTTGTGCAGACCCAAAGCTGCAGGATCTCCACAGGATATTCAAAAGTAGTCCCAGTGAGGGCCCAATACTGGTGGTGTAGCAGAAACCAGAGGCCTCAAACCAGACCAATGACTCTGCAATGAACGCTTGCAAGTAAAGATATATGACCAAAAAGGTACACTGTATAACACTACAGCTTCCATGATGAGATTTTTTTCCCTTTTTTTCCTTTCCTTTTTCTTTTTTTCTCTTACATTTTATGATACAAAGGGACGGGGAAAGGAATGGGATCGAGATGCATGATGTGAAAGACACAAAGGATAAATAAAAATAAAGTTAAAAAAACAGTAAGTTGCCAGTAGAAAAAATGTAAGTTCACAAAGGGAATCATGAGCAGATAGTTAGATAGGGTTATAATCAATTTTGAAATGGGCCAACTGGAATATATTGACAAACTACTTAAAGATTTGTTGCTTTGATGCAGCCCTGTGTTTTCTGAGAATAGAGAAATCTTACATACCCGTAATCTCAGCAGGGGGAATGAGTCAGAAATATTATGCTGTTGCACTGTCTACACTGTTGTGTGGCAAGACAGGCTCATTTCGGAAAAAAAAAGGAAGAAAGAAACTAAATATCATAATGAGGAAAATAACGCAAAGCTCATAATATGTTCACGATGTATTAACTATAAACTGCTTAAAAGTGTCGTCAGTTTAACAAATGGTTGAAGATCTACACAGTTGAGGCTTAGATAGGAAGAGACTGCTCCAGGCTCATGAGCTGAGGGTCTGACCCTACTCACTGGACCATTTAATAGGTGACTGAACCATGAGGATGTTCCTTATATCTGTGGATGAGTTCAGAGCCTTAGGAAGAGCAGCCAAGTCAGGAAGATAACTTTAAAGAAGAACTTACTTCTGATCATGTTTTCTGTTAATGTTGGGAGACTCTATTACTTTCAAGTCTGTCTGTGGTGAGGAAGAACGTCATGGCAGAGGGAGAAGGTGCTAGAGAAGGCTGTAGCTTCTGTAGTTCACTGTAGGCCAAAAAGCTAAGAGGAAGCAGAGAGGAAAAAAGAGGGAGAAGAGAAAGAAGAGAGAGAGAGGAGTGACCTACTTCATTCAGCTAGATCTCATTCCTCAGTCAGCTCTGACAGGCCCATCTCCCAGGGATCTGGGTTCAATTCCAGCACTCACATAGAGGTTTTCCAAATGACTTCTTAGAATTAATAAGAATTATTCCCTTAATTGATATCTCTTAATTGAAGGATGTCCCACTACTATATAATTTGCTAGAGTCAAACATTGTTGGACCTGGAGAGATGGCTCCATGGTTAAGAGTGCTATGGTGTAGGAGTAAGGTGTTCTGATGTACCGTTGCACAGAATGATAATCCTAAACATTAATAATAAATATAAATTTAAGTAACTTTAAATTGCTGTGAGATTTTTATCATAGTGAAATGATAAGTGTTTGAAGAGACATAGTTATGCTTACCCTGATTTAAACATTATACAGCACACAGTAAATTTTAATATGTACATTTTTGTCAATTAAAATTAATTTTCTTAAAATACTTAATAACACACAAATAATATTCATACTGTGACTAAAGTATATCTGAATAGGAACATTAATTTTAGTACTTATTTATGTATCCTAAATTTCATTTAGAAATTATCCCAATATAGAAATTATCTCTTTTATAGGCAGGTCTGAAAGATTCTACAGTATTTTATAAGCAAAAGGAAAGATCACCATTGTAATTAAGAATAGCCATATTAAAGTGAATATAATGTGAAATGTCTGTTATATAAAATATATTAGTGTAACGTCCTTCCTGAAGCCTTCAGAAACTAGTGCAGCTTCAAAAACTACTTAAGGTGGTTAATTGTGACTGTCAGCTTGACAGACCGGGGAAGAAGAGGTAAAAAGAGTAGACATGCTCTCTTTATTTTCTCTTATGAGGACACAAATCCCATTTGTGAGGGTAGGACCTTCAAGATTTAATCATTTCCCTAACGACCCCCTATTATTACCATGACATCAAGAATTAAGTTCCAACAAATGCATTCAGGGGACACTCACATTCATACCCTTGGTAATTTAAGCAGCATACTGTTGAGAAGAAAGGGGCAAGCCAACCCAGGGTACTATCCCTTCTGTCTTAGATGAGTTAGAAAAATGGCTTCTCATTGGCACCCATTATGATAGCATGTGCCCAAGCGTGTGGGGAGGGGTTTGCCCCTGCTTTGCTCTCTCAGATACTCCAAGCAATCTGAGTAGTCATGGTTTTCAGTGGACTGCCCCTAAAGACTCGTGTAAAACTTGATGCATCTACATGAATTTTTTTAAAGTATGCAGACGTATATGATTACTGGCCTTTATGTTTTCTTTTCTGTGACTTTTCTGCCTTCATTTTTGCTAATCATGTTGTAAGTGTTTCTTGTTGTTTTGTGAGTTTGTGAATATTTTTTTGCTCACATAGAAATTCAATTCTTGTTTCTATATTCAGCAGATATTTTTACCAGTATCTATCTATCTATCTATCTATCTATCTATCTATCTATCTATCTATCTATCTATCTATCACATCTTAAAGATAATTTTTGCTACCTTTTCAGTTTGGTGCTGTGTTTTATATAATTCTGTGACATAAAATTTCATGTTTTTATGTAGTCAATTCTGTCATTAATTCTGTGTGGACTGCATGTGTTGTTTTGTCTTTTAAAAAGACATTACCTGTTCCATGACAATGAAAAAAAACTATATCACATTTTTAATGTTCCTTTACTGTTGTTGTTAAGTCATTTGTTTTAATAAAGCATTTATTTCAGTTCAAAAATGTAGCTTCCACTTGAACTTCAACCAAATGGCTAGCCAGCTGTTTCACCCCTATTTAGTAAATAATTGATTTCCCTCACTGTGTGGAAGGAACAGCTTTGTCGCGCATCAAATCCCCATGAGAATTTTGTATTTATTTCTGTAACTGTCAGCTCTGTTCTGTCATTTTAATGCCCTCTCAAGGACTGACTGTTTAACTCACTGTGATCCTGAAAACAGTTTCTACTTGAGCATTGCATATTAATGGATTATTTAAGTTGAGGGTTTGAAACATAAAATATTACCCTTCCAAACTCTTTTTAAAAACTAATTCCAACAGCTTAGTGAGCACTGATTGTAAAAATCACAATTCAATCATTGTCTGAACAGATGTTCTCCAGGAGACTTCTTTTCCATCCCTTCAAATGTTTATCACCGTTCTGGGCACACTGTCAGGGCATAGAACTTTCATGACTCAAATAACTTCCAACACTGAAGTAGGGTAGCATGAATGGATTTCTTATAAGTGTAGAAAAGTCTAAGGATGACTTTTCTATATATAGCCACCTACCTGGTTAGTTAATTGTTATTTAAAATTTTTGATTGGATCATGAGGGCTAATCATAGTGATGTATTTGAACAGAATATGCCATCAGAACAGAACATCCTCTAAGGACAACCCCTAAAGACTCAAGTGAAACTTAATTCATCTACATGAATTTAAATATATATATATGCAAATACATATCCTAATAATTTATGGTGTCTTGGGCAAGTAGATTCAAAATATTAATGTCAACCTTAAAAGTTCGTAATAATTTCAATCCAAGCTCCCAATGTACTCACAAGGGATTAATTGTTCCTCCCCTTGCCTTTCTCTCTACATAAATCCAGGAGAAACAGGAAGGACATAAAAATAGGAATTAAAGGCTTCCTTCACCCACCCCTGCCTCCGCCTTCAGGTCCATTCGAGACATGGGCTTTTGGCTGGCAGTAAGTACAAGTACTATTTTCTTTACTTTTGACAATACAATGTGCTCTCATGAAAAACCATTTCTTGGGAAAGCAACTATAATAACCCTTCTTAGTTATAGAAAGTGGTGAACAGATTAAACGTGTGGGCGGGAGCCGGCGAAGGTGAAGAACATAGAAACAGAAAAGTCCTGTGTACGGCTTTCACCAAACTTAAATAGCCGTATCCCAAACACCTATTTTATTTAATCCCCAGTTTCTGAGGATTTTTGCTTTAAATGACTTACATTGTTTCATGAGACAGTTGAAGACCAGCTAACTGTATTATGTGTTACTTTGCTCCCAATGTTGTCATTGAAATGTCTGGGCCATTCATACCATTGAAAGTATAATTCTGCCCGTATAGTCAGGTAGAAGCGTTTCCAACTTCTATAGAAAACAGACAAAGCCAGGATGTTTCCTGTGCCAATTAGCAGTTTTGCTGAGCAAGAAGGAAGTGTGTCTAAAGATGCCTGAATAAGAACCCAGCAAGCCCAAGTATTTGAATGAGAAGAACGCAGCAAGCTTCCTTGGGCTTTTGGCACTCATGCGGACTACCCTAAAGAGTTCCCAGGAAGGTCATCCAATCCCACTGAACCATAGGGATTATGCGGAAGGGAAGTCGCTGTGTGGCTTGTTTGCTCCAGCACATGTCCAGGGGAGGACATTTGCCAATGCCTGGCACCACGCAGCTTAGAGGTATTTTCCAGTAGTTTGATGAATACTGCTTTTCAAACCCCAGACAATCGGGGCTGAAGAATAAATTCAGCCAAACCTATGAATTGTCTGACAAGTCAATGAAGTTGCAAGTTTGTACTTGGAAGTAGCAGATGTGCCTCAAGCTCACATTTGATTTAGTTGCTGAGGACAAATTTCTTTGGCTGTGGAGTACTGACCCGGTGGTCGGCCCGTAACAGTGACTTAGCACAGGCATCTGAGTCTCTCTACCTAGGCTTTTAGCAACATTTAATTTTAAAGAAGTTAGGGCTGCACTACAGGATAATCGTCATTTTAGATGTTGAATTGATAACTTTTTTTGTATCATAATCCTCAATTTGTTTAGGTCCTAATTCATTTTGGAATCTCAAAACATTTTTGCTTTATTCTTTGTTTTAAATCTGTTATCTTCCTACGTGCAAGCTTATGTAGCTTTCCTTTTCCCTTAATCTCACCTGCCTGTTTAGTTTTCCTCTTCTGTGATATATGCTTTGCATACATTTTCACATCACATTTAATACATGCATATATGTATACACATATGCATATATATGTGCATATATGCATATACATATATGCATATATGTACATATACAATCATTAATGAAGAAATAGAAAAAAGCCAATAAAATGATGACCACTCAGTAAGTCAAACAATGTCAAGTAGCAAGCATATTAAAATGAAGACACACCAGTCTTGGTAAGGGGGAGAAGAACTAGAGATAAACAGATAGCTAACAACCACAGCTTGAGAAACAGCCTCCCAAAGTTAGCTCTCAAATCAGCAGCCAAGAGAGGCTTTGGGGTCAGAAGCCAGATCTTGACAGCATCTGCCCTTAGCTATGTTGGGAACTTACAAGACCCTGTGCATCTGATGTCTGTTTCCCATGTGCTCCCCTCTTTTCTTTCCCTCCTTTCTCTGGTTCTCTACTCTTTCTCTTCCATCACACAGTAATTTTGAACATGCCCAATATCCTGCTTCATTTTCCCCAATCATACACTTACTTCTTAACTTTTTTTTTTCCAGACAGAGTCTTGCTGTAACAGCCTAGGCCGACATCAAACTTGTGATTCCCCTGTTTCTACCTCCCAGGTGCTGGCATTACTTGTAGAATCCAAGCACACCTGGCCTTCCTCATGCCTTTGAAATCATTGTTTAAATTTCGTCTTCTGAAAGAAGCCATAAAACTTCCCTAACCCTCCTGTTTCATATTGCAGCCACTCCCCATGGCTATGCATTGTATTTTTCTAGCTTCATCAAAAACATTTTAAATAGCCCTCCATCATGCTTCTGCTGCTGTTGGTGGGGGTAGCATTTACTTTGTTTTGTCACCTAGAACATAAGGTCCATGGAGGCTTGGAGTTCCACCGTTTTCCTTATTTGTACATGGCTTTGCCTATCCAGAAACTGCCATCTACAAATCCCCAGTAAATATACAGTGAGTGGATGGAGGATGAATAAAAGGAAGTGTTTGAATTCTGCAGAAAAGCAGACAGATTATGTATATGTTCTTATGTTCTCATGTATGTGTAGAGAAGAGGAAGGGGGGGAGGAAAGAGAGAAAGCAAAAGAAGAGAGATTTGGTATAGGAACTTTAGGCTTTCATGATTGTAGAGATCAAGAGGTCACACGATATGCCATCAGCGTTTCTAGAACCACCAGAAAGTTGGTGTTGCAATTTTGCTCAGTTCAATTGGAAGACTTGAGAAGCAGAAATACCCACATCTGAAATCAGGAGAAGATGGATGTCCCGACTCAGAAAGTGAAACTTTCCTTTTGCATTGTTCTTGTATTTAAGCCTTTGGCTTACACCCTCTTCCCATAGTCCATGTATTCAAATGCTAATTTCTTCTAGAAGCTTTGCAAGAATTCTGAGGAATAATGCTTCATCAAACTGTCCTGACAATCCTTAATGCAGACAAATTAACACATAAATATTAGTCATCATTCGGTGAGGAAAAAAAAAAACATTATGAGAGAATAAGTGTCAATGATTCTTGCCCATGGGATGAGGAAGGCTTAATGGAAGATGTGATCATTTAGTTTGGTGTTGAATGAAAGGTATTTTGCTTCTTGAGAAGGAACTGCCCTAGTCGTAGAGAACAGTGCATTAGAGTGTTTTGAATGAACTCATAATGGAAGTGACTCAGTGATTTAGCCTATGAGGACAAGCATTGACTCGTAATGAGAAGTCCTGAAGCCTGGGGCTGGAGAGATGGCTCAGTGGCTGGGAAGTCCTGAAGTCAAATGTCCTTAAAGTTGACATTATCCAATAGTTCTTGGACCCTCCTCTGCCATGCTTCATCCCTAGAGTGACTTTCTCTTTGGCGTAGCATTGCTCATAGAAACAAAAGAGCACCAATAGTTCTAAGATCCAAAATCTAACAAAAATCTCGGAGAAGGCAGAATATACCTTTTTCTTTGATCCAGACTCTTTTCAAGTCAGTCATTTGACAAGGGTTGTATGAATTAACTGTTAGGAATTGGGGATTCATTAATATTAGTAATAGTATGTTTTGAATAAAATAATTATCTCAAAATGTGTGAAAGTAGAAGGGTGCTTCTTGAGAGGAAGGATGCAAACCATGAGAGTCATTATGGGGACATTTGTCTGTGACATACAAGTGTGAAAATGCCATAAAGAAATCCATCATCTTGGACGCTTTTCTTCTGTTTTCCTCAAAATCATTGAACTTCTTCAAACTCAACTGATACCAGGCCCCTTAAAACTTTTCAGCTTTCCTTAAGAGTATTTGATCCCTGAAATGTACTTCCCTAAATATTGGGAGACATAGAATATTCACTTCAGGCTTGACACTCCTGAAATATCAAGTATCTTATGGTGGGATCTCCATAAATCAGAATTCACCAGTATAAAGAAGTATCTTCATCCTCTTGCATTGTTAACTGCTTCCAGACACTACAGGACTGTAGATGAGTTTTTCTTTCCTGTTGGTAGCCTCTTCTTTAGAAGGCAAGCATCATAAGGGTAGAGAGTTTTTAATCACAATGACACAGAGTAATGTTATCAGGTAGTCACATTCAGCAATGTACCTAGTTAGAGGTCACTGAGCACATCGGTTCTGTTGTGTAGGGGCCTCCACCAGATGGAAAAGAAGTCAGCATTATACACCAATGACTGGTCCATGTGCTTCAGAGGAGGTCCCATGGGTCCCTTTCAATGCCCAGCCTTGGGAAGATTGAGCTAGTCTGGGAGAAAAGACCAATTTGCTGGACTTCCTCGCAGCCTGTCAAGGACCACACATTCAGCCTCCTCAATCTTTTCAGGAATTTGAGCATCACATCTCTTAGGGGACCTTGACGTCTCCATCCTTCACGCTTGACAAACCTGTGATTTGCCACCAGGACTGAGTCCCAGAGTCTGCAATGTGAAGGGCCAATGCTGCTTGTCTTCTGGTATCTGCTGTGTGCCTTCCCATCTTCATACTTGGCCGTCAGAAAGTAGAGGAGAAGAGAGGCAGAAATCTTTGTTTCCTATCCAAGTTAATTGGAAGTCACAGTCAGATCTTAGCCTTGGATTCTTCCATGGATTTACTCAACCCACTGTCTTCATCGGAAGATCAAGTGGAGGCAGCCAGTCCCCAAGTGCACACATTCTTGGAACATGACTTTTCTTGCACATACTTATAATAGGGCAGCTCTTGGCCCTGATGTTTCTTGGAGAGCTTTTGTGAACATGTAATAGGGTTCTGCTGCAGTTTGGGAGTGATCTAAACCCTTCAGCAGGATGGATTTCACAAGAAAGAAGTAAACTGCTATGCTTAGAGCTAATATTTCTTAGCATTTGTTTACCAGTTATTATCTGCCAAACAATATCCTGAATACATGGCTATGTTTTACTGATATGTTCCTAGGATTTAGGATTTAGATGCTATTATTAGTCTCCATTTATATATGAGGCCCAAAGAAGTTAGTTTCTTGATCAAATTCATGTCACTGGCAAGTGAATGCACGGGGCTCACTAGCACCTTTCATAACTCACATCTGCTTGGAACCTCTGTGCATGAACTCATTTGTTAGTAGGGCCTGCAGATGTATGGTTATCTCTGTGTTACTGTCAGGCAGAATCGACGGCTCTAAAATTCAATGATTAGAGTTGAAAGAAGTTGTGGGGTGATAAGGTCAGAGAAAAGAAGGCCATGCAGTGATGAAGCAGAGAAGACAGTGACACATTACAAACCGAGGATCGCTACAACTGCCAGTGGAAGTCAGAGAACACATTCGCCTTCAGGGGTCCCAGAAGGTTCTGACCTGTAACTGAACATTTCACAGTATTAGCCTCAGAGTGTCCTTCATATAGCTCTGTCATAATCGCCCTTTATGGCAGTTACTTGAAATTAATGATAGGAAATACATATTTTTGTTTTGCTTTGTTTTTATGTACATTGGTGTTTTGCCATGGGTGTCGTGACCCTCGGAACTGGAATTACAGTCAGTTGTGCACTGCCGTGTGGGTGCTGGGAATTGAACCTGGGTCCTCTGGAAGAGCAGTCAGTGCTCTTAACCACTGAGTCTCACCAGCCTCAAATGTGTATTTTTAAAACATTGTTAATCAAGGTGTATTTGGCAATAATTATATACAGTCATCGCTTGCTATTAGGAACCAAGCAGATGAAAAAGTTTGCAGATCCTCAGGTTACTTAAAATATATCTGTTTATAACCTGTCAGGTCTCTAAATTACCTTTATATCTAATGGAACTCAAATTCTTCATGAGTGTTCTTGGACTGTTCTGTTTATGGCATAAAGAAAAGGAGACAAATCTACAAGTGTTCAGTATAGGCATAACCATTATATTCCTCATTATTTGATACAACAAGTGTATTAATGAACAATTTTGAGCAACTGGTGGTAGAATTCAGACATAGTGCTGATTACTAAAGAGGGCTCACTGTTTATTATGGGAGACTATGCATAGTGCATGACTCAGAATACGTAATTAGTCATAAATAAATACATATTTTTTTATTACTGGAAAACACTTCTTTTCTAGTTCTCTCATGCTTTGCACATTAAAGTAAATGATGGAGACCAACAAAAATGGACACAGTAATAAACATAATACTTCTGTTAGATACATTCTTGCAGTTGATGAGTTTATTAGCTAACCCCTCATTGGTAACGTTTATGTTCTGTAAATCCAGTGGCGTATTAAAAGAACATTAAACAACCAGATAAAGAAAGTAAGGTTTGAAAGGGTCTCGAGAGTAAGAGTTGCTGTTCCCAAGGAGCTAGGTTGAGTCATGGTCATGGAATGCTAATGAACCCTTGTCTGCTTCCCGGGAGCCTCTCCAGTTCCCGTGTACCGATGATCCATTAATCTTCTTTGGAGTTTTTAACTGCAACTTTATTGAATAGGCATCCCTGATGCTTGAACTGTCCATGTGTAAATATAATTGGATGAAAGGGGATGTCTGATCTAAGGATACTAAGCAGAAGACAGGGGACCATGTATGACCTGTCCTGATCCTTAGTGGCTTCTCCCAGCAGCAGTCCCCAGGGTAGAAGCAAAACCTCTTTTGACACGAAGATCTTTTATCTACTATCAGGCAAAGTAGGTCAAATAGCATCAATGGTCAACTCTAAGGTAGAATTTTTGGGAAATGTGACCTGCTTTGGAGAGGGAGTTGTGAGCCAGGAGCTCTAGGTAAGATGTGTATGTCTTTATGAGTTGTAGATCTCACAGTGTCAGAGGGAACAACTGAAGAGCAAAAGAAAAATTCATGAAAGTAAGAAGTGGGGTTTGAACCAAAAAAAAAGGCATGAAATAGATTTTTGATCTTGGCAGAGATTAGTCAAAAAATGGATGCTAACTTTTGTACCAGCAGAATAAGACTTTCTTTATATATTGTATATAAATGGACAATTATCAGTATGCCTTTTGTAGGTTAGTCTTCACTAAAGATCAAGGTGGAGCTGTCTCCCCTGACTCCATATAAAGAAAGGGATTCACACATGGATCTCCATCTATGCTGCCCTGGGCACAGGGCTCCATCATTGAAAAAAATACAGATTTTTAAGTTCATACACAATTGGGTTCCAATCTTGTCTCTACTACCTACCAACTATAAGTCATTAAGAATTTCATTGTTTCTATCACTGTAACTGGGGCTAATAAAAGTTATTTTTTCTGTTTCTTTTTGGGTCAAAAGACATAATATATATGGAGGTTTTAGAGGGGGTGATGCTTTGGTTAGTTTCCTTTGATGAAGTCCTAGCTTGCAATAGATCTCTAAGCAGTACTTTGTGAATTTTTTACTATACTTTTCTACCCCAGATCAAAACAGATATGCATCTTTAGCAACTTTAATCGGACACTGAACTACAATTCTCCACTTTCATGGTCATGTATGTGCCAGTCTTTATATCATAGTATGTCCATGCATAATGAATTTATAAATAATCAATTTAAATAATTTAAGCAATGTTTACATTAATTCTTTAAGAATTTCATGCAATGTATTTTAAACACGTTTAACAGCCCCCACTTACCCCAACTCAGCTCATAAGTACCACCTCCACCCTCCCCCACTCTCCATCCTATTCTGAGAAGAATCTTCTTCTTTCTATCAAATCCAGTTTGTGTTGTTCAACTAGTTTCGGGAGTGAGGGCTGCCCTGATGTGTGCTTGACCTACTATAGGTCACAACACTAGAGAAAACAGACTCTCTTCCTCCCAGCAGCTATCAAATGCCAATAGCTTCTTGACTGGTGGGTGAGATTTTGTATCCCTCACACACCCCCACCCCTAGTTATGCTGAGATTTCTGTATCCCTCCCCAGTTATACTGATCGTAAGCTTGTGCAGATCTCGTACATAATATCACAAAGGCGTTGAGTCTGTCTTTTCCACTGCCCGTCTCTGTCTGGAAAACACTGTTCCCTTGGTATTATCCACCACCGCCGACTCTCAAAACCTTGGTTCCTCTGTTTCTCAAACCTCCCTGAACCTTGAGGGAAAGACGGTGATAGGTGTGGCTCAGCTAGGGATGAGCAGGCCACAGTCTCTCAGTCTCTGCACATTGACCAGTTGATGTCCTTTTGGTTCCTACTGCAAGGAGAAGCTTTTCTGATGAGGCTTGAGATGGACTCTGATAAGTGAACTTCACAACTTAAAAAAATTGGAAAAAATGTTTTCAAAACAGAAGAGTAGGGGCTGGAGAGATGGCTCAGCGGTTAAGATCATTGACTGCTCTTCCAGAGGTCCTGAGTTCAATTCCCAGGAACCCCCTTGTGGCTCACAACCACCTATAATGAGATCTGGTGTCCTCTTCTGGCCTACAGTCAGGATACTGTATAAATAAATCTTTTTTTTTTCAAAAAGCAACCATTAATCTCAAATATTAAAAAAAAATGGGAGAGTGTTTTGCAGCGTTCATCTCAATGAGCAGGGGCTGTCGGTTGAAAGAGGATAGATTGGATGCTGTTTTTTTACACCTAGAAATCTACCATGCTTTGTAGCTGTCTCCCTGGTGAAATATCTTGTATGACGAGCATGATTCAAACACACTTAAATTAAAGACATGATTGACACTTTGACCCTAAACAAAAGTTGACTTCTTCACTTAGTATTGATTCTCCTATGAAATTAGAAATTCATTTCTTCTTTGGACGAGACGCTAGATACACGGAACTCATTGTGGGAAGGCTCCTTTCCAGTGAATCATAAGCCATAATTTTGATTGTGACCACATGTAAAATCTAGAAGCGTATTTCAAAATTTAGTTTGTACCAAAGCCCAGCGTTGACTTTATACTTTGTGTCAGTTATAAAACAGAGGCTGCATAAGCACATGTAGAAATAAAGAGAGAAAATTGGGGCGGGAGGGGGGGAGAGTTTAACATTTCAGGCTTGCTAGTTGTATACAAACATGCTTTTTCTTTCCATTTGTGCTATCAGGAGCCTTTGGCCTTCTCCTCCTAGCTGGGAGGTAAAGCTCTCTGGAGAATTCCTCTTCCTATCTGTTCCTCTCTTACAGGAACGAAGGCTACCCACCCCACATTCTTTCCCCAGATTGTTGGATGGCTTCAGCCTGAGAAAGCTAGAGATAAAAGCACTCCAAGATGGGTTTAGGAGGTCTGAGATTGCATCCTATGGCAACACACTCTCTCCTGGGTCTTAGAACTTTTCCATCTTCTCTGAGCACAGCAACAGATGACCGTTATTCTGCCATACTGAAGAATGGGTTTTGGACTTTTGTCCTAGGTTTTAAAGTGTTTCCCTAACCATGAAGTTGGAATACTGTCTCTACCAAGGACCTTTAATTAAATTTCTTTCCATTTACAATAAAAAAAGTTTTCCTTCTATCCAAAGATAAAAGTCCATCATTTCAGGCCAGGTGGTGGTGGTGCACGCCTTTAATCCCAACACTCGGGAGGCAGTGGCAGGTGGATCTCTGAGTTAGAGGCCAGCCTGGTCTACAAGAACTAATTCTAGAACAGTTTCCAAAGACACAGAGAGATCCTGTCTTAAAAAACAAAAACAAACAAAAACAAACAAACAAAAAAGATTTCATAATTTCAGGGCAAAGCTGAGAGATTTCAGCTTTTTTCTGGAAGAAAAAAAAAGGATTCTTTGTTTTATTCTTTTCTTTACATGCCTAAAAGTGTATAAGTATACACAACAAACCTCTGAATTTATTATAGTTAGCTAAGTAGTAAACAAATTAGAAACATATTTTACTAATATATCCTCATGGTATTTTCCTGTTGTTTGTTTTCCAGAAGGGTCCAGCACTGGAAATGATATATATTGCTTTTTGGAAAGATTGGATTTCAACCATGAAGATTGGCTGGGGCTCCGTAGCTAATTCTGACAGAAGCCATCGTTGACTACACCCTGGCATTCTCTCGCATCCTCTCTTCCCTGTTAGCACAGACCCTGATAAGTTTGGTTAACCCACAGGGCTCCTGGGCAATTTGACCCCTATCCCAATTCTGGTCTAAATTACAGTAATGTCCTTCCTCCTCAACACTAATTTCCTGATAACTTATCTTATCTCTGGAGTCTTGCTGTGACCCAGTTCTGATGAATATAATAAAAAAGAAAGTGGAGAGACACAGGCTCCTAAGAAATGTTGTTTTCTTGATTATGATAATATAATGGGCTCGGCTGCCTCTTCTGTCTGCTGCCGCTCCTCTCTTTATGCCTAAAGAAGAGAAGCAAACCTTTAATGTACTATAGGCTTCTTTGTGATTATATAGCAATAAAGAGAAGGGAAGAAATCTCTACAGTGGGGAGTTTGCCCTGGATTCTACGGCTCAACTTCTTTCCTTGTTAGATTTCTTTTAGCACCTTAATTTTGCCTAGGCTATCTGTAGCTGAAAACCCTCTTAAATGACACCCAGCTAATGAAGCAGACACCTTAAGGCTGGGGTGCTGAGACTGTCTTCAGTTCCTTAAACCTTAAATGTTTTTTATTTGTTTGTTTTTGTTTCTTTTTCTTTTTCTAGCTCTTATATTCTGGTTCAACAGTTTGAATTTCTAATCCCTGAATACACTCTATTAAAGATTTTTTTTTCATTTCATCTTGAGAACTTTCAAGATAAGAAATATTGCCCAGACGGAGCTTTTGACAACAAGGTTTCTAGCTTTTTCAAGTTTATATGGTTTTTAACCACTTCGCTGAGATGCGCTAAGGTCCTAACAAAATTCAATTGTTTCTCATTTTCTCCCATGAAGTTCTTTCTGTTGTTTCCTCTCCCTTACTACTGGGAAGATCCTGCAAAAACTACCATCACTTTTATTCTATTTTATTTTTTATTTTTTTTGACAGAGTGTCCTACACAGGTAAAGCCATAATATCATATTCTATCTTTCTCCAAAATGATAGTGCATGCTATAGGCAACATTAAAGTCCTCCTGGACTCTGTGCCTCTGCTGGTTCCTAAGGTGCATACATCCATAGGGTGCTTGTCTAGCGTCTGATCTTGTAGAGTATCTAACTGCAGAAGACTATTTCCCGGGCAAGGCTTTTAGAGAAAGTCCTGCTGCCTCAGGCTAACTAAGGAAAACCCGGGCCTGACTCTGAATCGCTTTAAAACCCCAATGTCATAGACAAATGCCTGATCAAACACGGGATTTGCTGCTCTTCACTTAGCAATTTTCCACTTACAGTGCGTATGTCGTGCAGATAAAAAGGCTTAGACTTTAGTCATTCTTTATCCAGAATCATGATTTATGGACTCATTGAGATGCTGGCAGTAACAGATGACTCATGTCTAATACACATACAGACCCTCACTCAGTGAGAGAACAGAATTCATTAAGAGACTTAGAATAGCAGAACTGATTGCACACAATGCTGCACAGCTTTGTAAAACACGCCGTACAAAGCTTATACACAAGGGATTACTAAAAAATTAGTTAAACTGTTCCATCTTCATCAGAAGCTTCAGATGCTCAACGTTGGCAGGCACTAGATAAGAATTTGAGGTTGGCTGTAGCACTGAGTGCGAAGCTTTAAGGGCAGAGATCTTAAATACAAAGTTTATTGCTAATAAGAATGATTGCTGAAACAAATCTCTACACACTGGGAACTGCTTTTCCTATGGAAATCAGACTGTGAAATTGGCGATTATTCCTTCAGGTGAGAGAAATAAGTCTGCATCATATATTAGTTATTGTTATTATGTTAATATGACTTATAAAATTATGTAACTGGAGCTAGAGAAAAAAAAAGGTTCAAGGAACAAGGGAGATGGCTTTGTTGGCACACATATGCTGTGGAAGCCTGAACGGCTGAGTTTGGATCCCCAGCTTTTGTGTAAATGCCTACGTGTGGCCTGAAGCCCATCTGAAATCCCAGGGCTCACACTGCAGAGATGGGGAAAGGGCATCTCCACAGGCAAACTGGTAGCTAGACTAGTCATATCCAAGAGCTCACAGGGTCAAGAGAGACCCTGCCACAAGATCAGGATGAAGAGCAATCAAGGATGTAAAACCACTGAGTTATACATATACAACCATAATTGCATGTGCACCTAACAAACATGTGCTCTCATATACACAGGGAACACACATACGCTAATACATGCCCACCACATACTAATGCATATCACCCACACAAGCATGTGCCCCCATATACACAGGGAACACATATATACTAACACACGTACGCCATATACTAATAGATGCACACCCCCACACACACATGCCCCATCCCAATAAAAATAGTCACAGTGATCTCACTCAAAGTGGAATTACATAATCTTAAATAAAATGAATATATAATCAAAATGAGGTGGTCCTGGTTAGGAGGGAGGCAGCTAAGCAGCATGGAACACCTTTGCAAAAACAAATTTCAATCCTTTTAAGTGTATCTGAGTGTCAATCCTCCCTCTTGGGTTTCCCGCAAATATTCTGTATTTTAACCACCAAACTTGAGCTCTCTTTTTTTCCATTTTCAGCATTTCAAGACTGCCTTCTCCAGCATCTCAAAACCCAATTTGTTATCTCGCGTTTTCTCGGTGTTAATAAGGCACAACTAAACTTATCTGACCATAAGTCAGCCAGGTAGAAATAAGAAATAAGAAAGTCAGGTAGTGATGGCATACACCTTTAATCCCAGTACTCGGGAATTTGAGGCCAGCCTGGTGTATTGAGTTCCAGGACAGCTGAGGCTACAAAGAGAAACCCTGTCTTGAAAAAAATGAGAGGGGGGAGAGGGGGAGAGAGAGAGGGGGGGGAGTTTGGGAGCAAATTGCTCCTTTAGTAAGAATACAATTTTATGGGGTAACAAGTTGAATTATGAGCTAGGGTAACAGCAGGAAGGTATAAGAGGTCTTAAGAGCCAACTCTGTATTCAGAATTTGTAGACTCAAGTCCTAAGTTAACTGCTTACTTGCTTCCCGAATGCAGAAGCTACTCTCCTCCATCGTCTGTGAGGATGATGAAGTACCATCCCCAGGAAGCTCTGGCTAGTGTGAGTATGAAGTCCCTCACACATCGTGAGCAATAGCTGTATCATCATTATTGGTCTTATTAATTATTAAAAGTTAGACTCGGTTTAAAAGATCACAGTGACTTCTGAGTTTTTTACATTCTCTTGAGCTAAGACTAAAGGTCAAGTAAAGGAAAAGAATCGGAATGGCCTCTGGGGTACAATTCATTTAGGGGCGGGTGATTGATGGTCAACCAAGACTCTTAATCCTTCCCTGTGCTTAGCCGGTTGGCTCTTGATCCGCCATGTCTGCTCTGTACCTCTTCCTCTCCTCAGATATTAACGCCAGGTGTGGAACTCCACACGTTCTAAATCTGCTGATGAGTACAGCCGGGCAGCAACCAAGCAATGTGTTGTTGAAGTTGACGGGCATGAATTTTAAAGAAACAAATGATGGCCAAAAATAAATGTACTCACCAGCTGATTTCAAGTTCCTGTATTAGATAGTTATAGATCGTGGGTGACTTCGCAAAAAGCTCTCCTCCAGCTGGTTTTAAGGGAGGCCAGCAATCCTCCATGACAGGGTGCTGACCAGTGTTACCCTGGAAGGAGGCGAGCTGGCAAAGGGGCTCAGAAAATGCAGAGTACTATCATTTAGGAAAACTGGCTGACATGCGTGGGAGTCACACCCCACTCCCGAAGGGCATGTGACCTCCAATGTCTGCCTCAACTCACTTACACTGCAATGAACCTATAGTGTTTTGTACACTAGCAAAGTACTTTACCAATTAAGCTACAACATCAGCCCTGTACTCCTTTATTTCACTGCTGACTGCTGCAATCAGAATTTTTCAATATTTTTATTGAATTTCCATTGGGATTCTATTGAATTTAACGAATTTTATTGAAATTCCATTCCTTATGTTGATTTGCTAAGAGCTGTTTTGTTTTGTTTTTTTCATAAAACTGGTGTTGCCAGATTTTGGAAAAAAATATTTGTTTATATAAGATGATTACATATATAAAATCTAAAATGGCATCAAAGTATAATGTATATATTAAATAGAGAGCAAATATAAGGACATATTTGATTGAATTTTCACAAACTAAATGTACCTTTTAACCAGGCTAGTACAGAATATTATTAGAATCTCATATTCTCCCAGCACGCTTTGTTACGTCTTCACCCCCACCAAAGGACAGCCATTGGCATGGCTTACTGCGATGTCATGTGTTAATTGAATTTCTTTCTGAAGGTATGTAAATGAAATCAGGCAGCATGCACTGCTTTGAGGCCCATATCTAAACATGCAAGGGCATGCTTGTGAGAGTCAACCTTGTTAGTATGTAGTTGCTCATTCTCTTGCTGGGGATCATACTGATGTATGAGTTCTATTGTTGATAAACTTGTCAGTGGTCTCTAGTTCGAAATGCAATGCTGTTATCAATGCTTTTGCACTCGTGTGTCAACACACGCATACATTTTAACTGGCTATACATATAGAACTCAACTATTAGCTTACAAATACCATTACAATTTAAAAACAAAATTATTTGCAATTCTGGTACTTCTGTTATTGTAACTTTAAATCTCAAACTAAAAGTGCCAAAGATGTTGAATATTATAACAGGACTATTATGTATAAATTTTATTCAATCATAGCTGTAGGATGGTACATTTTACTGCTCAAAGACATGAACAGCAAAGAGGAATGGCGGCGGTATGAGCATCCCATAATTCCTAGTCTGGAATATTAGCTCCTTTTCAACAGATGGTGAGGAAAAGCTGGGCTGAATAGGGAGATCCCAAACCTTATTGCACCTGTGGTCTTGACATAGCTATTATTAGGATTCCACTCTCCTGTTAGGTCACTGAGGATAATTAGAGAAACTTGAACATCTGCTCTTACTACAAGAATTCCAAAGAGAAAACAGTCCTCGGTTTAAAGAGTGAGCAGGAGATCCTTTGGACTTTGGGGGTTGAAAGCTAACGAATGGTTGCTCACTGCGATGTGGCTTGTGCAATGTGCCTAGTCAGGGCACTGGTATGGACTCTATATCGAGAGTTACTGTTACAAACAAAGAAGGGAGCAAGGAAACCGTCTTTTGACTCAGCACAAACAGCCATAGAATGACCACATAGCTATCAGCAGTTTGGGAAGGGGAAAAGATTCCAGGCCTAAGACTATAAATTAGCAGTGGAAAAGATTAGCCAGGAGGATACAGGCAACAGAGATAGACAGCTAACAATGCAAACAACAGAATCAGCTTTAGCTTTGATTCAGGGTTAGGTTCTGTGGCATGTTATTAGGGGACATTAATTCTGAATTGTGTTCATTACAAAAGAGTTAAAAGCTGGAGTTAAGCAGAACAGTCTTAAAAATAAAAAAGAAAAGGCTTGTGAGACTCAAATATTAGATTTAATATTTATTTATATATAAATAAATATTAAATTTAAAGACAGAAGCATAAGTATGCAGTGTCTTAACCTCACGTATCTGTGGGATAGAGTGACATAATGTTTCACTTAGGACCACTAGCCCCACAATCATCTTTAAAAACATTTAATTTCTTGCACAATAGATTCCAGCTTCTGCTTTTTATTGTGCAGATTAATATTGCATACTGAGAAAGAAATTGGAAAATTAAAGGCTGAGCTTTAAAGCCGTAAGCTGATGAAAGAAAAAAAAAAATCTCTTCTGGGTCACAGCCAAGAGTAGGTAAACACTGCATGTCGTGGTTGCTCTGTGGATTGCAGCTGGGTCGCTCTTTGCAGCGAGCACATATTACAACTATATCTTGCACAAGCAGTCCTGCAGGGGAGGGGAGAAGAAAGTGGGAGGGTAGGAGGATTTGAATGTGTTTCTTTGTCCACATTGTTCACAGGGGTGAATGTCCCTTCACACCCAGGTAGCCAGCCTCCAGAGAGGACCCGCTCAACACTGTGATGCAATTGTCGGAAGTGCGCTGCTTCAGGTGAAGGTTCTGGAAGCCCCCACAGCAAGTAGGTTGCAGAAAACAAAGTACAAGGTGAAATGAAAGAACCCGGGAGCCAGAGTCGGATAAAATTCACCCCTTCCTCTGCACAACCGTGCACGTTTATTTTCTGGGACTTCATTTCTTCTTCTATAAGATAGGACTAACATAAGCATTTCCACAAAGAACTGTAACTGGGCATATATTCCAAACAGCCACTGCAGGACATACATTTAGTTTTCTGTTGTTTTCTCTCACCTTCCTAGAAGCAAAAGAACAGCTTCAGGACTTACCTCACCAGGCTCCCACCCCAAGGCAACAGGAACCTATCTGCAGAGCCCAGTGCTTCATGCACGCTGAAGTTTTCCAGAAACAGAGCTGGTTTCCATTATCTGACACCCAGATCATCCACTGTGCACAGGGAAATCAGATTCCTGATCATGTTTAAGCATCCCTAATTTTCACCCAGCACAGAGGGAAATGATCAACAATTCTCTTTTACAGGTGGTCTGTCTTCTATGCCTATTTCAAAACCATTCGTGAGTTAATTTCTTTCATCTTATATTTAACAATTAACTTTCTTCTAAGTTTTCCATGTCTATATCATCTAAAAATTGCATATGGTTCCTTTAAATCCACATATAATAATCCATTGTAGTTTCATCTAGATACACTGGCAGATTTTGTGGGCTTCCCTTTGAAAAGAATGCACTTGGTAGCTTGATTACATCTTCTGTCATACAGCTTGGAGCAACTTGAGGTGAAAGACAGTATGAAATCCATAAGGTTTGTTTCTTGTTTGATTGTTTATGGCTAGAGCATAAGAGCTCCATAGATTAATTTTATCAACTTAATAAATAGCTGTAGTATTATTTAAAAAATAGTTTGACATATAGACTGTGGAACTTGTAAGTTATTTTGCCCATAAGCCTGGCAACTACATTCAAATCAACGTTGACTTCCCTTCAGTCAACGTTAAGGAGGCAAGTATATACTTTAAAGATGTGTGTGTGTTAAAGACAAAGGATTTCATCATTACTTAAAGTCTCAGTGAAAACATAGAGTTCTTTCTCTTTCCTGTAACAATACAGAATGTGTACCCTGGCACTACTTTTCCTGATGAGTAGGAAGGGATGCTGGTGTAGGTTCACTGCTCCAGGAGAGAAACATATCAAGGAGGAGAATGTTCTCACTATTAAATGAAATGGACTTGAAGTATGGAAATGATATCACTTCTGTGCACATATAAGAGTAAAATGGCAGTCATCTACCCACTGGTAGCTCAAAGGGAGGCTGGGAAATGTAGCCCAAAGCTGAATAGATGTGGTCTGATTATTTTTATTACTGAGTACCATGGGCTGAATTGTGTATCTCCCAAATTCATATGTTAACACCCACAGTTTTTTTTAAAGTAATTATATTAAGAAATGGATTTTTTTTTAAAAAAAAGAAATCAAAACAATGACTTTACGATAGGTCTTAATCTACTTAGATGTCCTAGACAGAAAAGAAATGTAGGCTTACACAGAGGGCTGACCACGCAAAGACATACATCTACAAACTGAAGAGGCATCAGTACTAAATGTCAGTACCTTGATCTTGGCCTTCTGGCTTGCAGAAAGGTAAGAAAACAATGACTACAAACTGGTGTGTCCCTGTCCCTCTTCCATTTTTCTCCTGATGCACTTAGTCTTTAAAGCAAGCACACATCCCAGGTCCTTTTCACTTGCTCTTTTTCTTCTAATGAGTATATCTTTGTACCAAAAAGCTACATGACTTTTTGGGTAATCATGCTTTGCATATCTGCTTAAAATCTATTGCAGCAGGGGCTTGCTTTGACTTTCCTGCAGGCACTAGTACTCCTTCTGCAAGCCTTTGCACACTCACCTCTGGCCCTGCACTGTTCTTCCCCGCAGCACGCATTTCTGCATACAGAGTTCATGCCATGTTGTTTTGCTCACTGCCGTTCTCTCAGCATCTAGAGGCTCTCAGATAAACCTCTGTTGTTAGTCCATGTCCGCCAGATATCGTCAGACATCTGCACAAGAATTTTTTGTTCTGGAACAGAGAAATCCTTTATTTTTATGAGCCCAAACATGAAAGATGTTAAAGAGATATAAAAAGAAAGCAAAGGAATTTCAGTGTAATTTCTAAAAAGGGAATGTAATTTAATACTCGCAAATAATTATGATATTATTTCTGACTCCATTGCTCTGTAAATCAAGCTGAAAATATCACAATGATGAGGATGTTTGTCTATTTCTCTAAAGGATGTGTTTAAGCATTAGTTTTCAGTCTTGCACCTCAAGGTCTCTGATTGCGTAATTCTTGTGCGTTGGTCAGCAAGATTCTGCTTGTTGATTTTTCTCCTTCTCTAGCTTTGCCTTAATTCCACCACCACGCTGAAGTTTCCTTTATTGGCCCATCTTTATTGAATGTCTTTTTTATTTCTGTTTCAGGTCCTCTAGTCTTCAAATTTACCCTCCTTGGGATAGCTTCCAGATCTAAAAACACAGCTTGATCCCCCTCTTTCCAAACCATACTCTCATGTTAACCCACGCTGTTGTTACTTCAATCAGACTCTTGAACATTCATTTGCAGTGTGCTGACCTTGCCACCCTGTGATGGTACTGAGTAGCACAGCAGCCATAACTTGGGCTTTCAACTGGGAAACCTCTTTATTTGGTCTATGTTAGCATTTGATTTAAGAATTGCTTTGCATCCAGTTCTGTTTTTCTGGTTACTTTGTTTTACACATTAAAACATGAAATGAAAGAATATCAGGGATGGGGATGTGGTGCAGTCGGTAGAGTGTCTACCTAGAAAGCATTAAGTCTTTAATGGTTTCCCCAGTCCTGCACAAACTGTGTGTGGTGCTGCATGCTTGTAATCCCAGATCTGGGACAGTGGAGGCAGAAGGATCAGAAGTTCAAAGTTATCCTTGGCCAGACAGCAGTTTCAAAGCCAGCCTGGGATATATGAGAAAAGAGAGGAAGGAAAAGACTAATGAAACAGTATCACACCCCCCCTCCCAGAGTACCTTCAGGGAACTACTCTGTGTTTAAGCATGTCAACTAAACTGTCTTTCACTGTGCTAGTGTCTGATTCTTCCTACGCCAAACGTTACTGGTAATTCCCATAGGAAATGGGATGAACTCATTTTCATCACAGGCAGAAATATTTTCACCAGGATATACAACCATAATAAAAGTCGTAGAGCTACGTCCTGACCTCTAACCTTACCTAGAAAACCAGCCAGTGTTGGTATCGATGGCAACTTTGGCTAATTCATTAAACCACACACCAAATCCTTGACTTAGAGGGCTTGGGGCCCTATTTTTCCTGAGTTTTAAGTTCTATCTCTTTAATATTTTCAGTTGTGCTATCTCTTCTGTTTTGGCGATTCATTGCACACATTATTTGTATGGTCTTTAGTTGCATCCATTTTGTTCTTTGACCCAGGGTCTACATGTGTATCTGTGGCCATTTCTTTTTGAACTTGCCCTTGTTTTTTTTTTCTAAGAACTATAAAGTTCTTGGATTGTGCCATTTTTTTTTTTTTTTTTAAGAAGGTTGTGCTTTAATGGATCTGTTCAGTTTTTTCCAAGGGGGAATTAAAATTTTTACATTTTTTATAGGTTAACTGTTTTTTGGGAGGCCATTTTTATGATGTTCCCTTTTCTTTAAAGCATAGGCATTCTTTGTTCTTACAGATGTGCAAAGAAAGGATTAGGAATATCATACATAGATATTTGACTTGGCTTAAAAGTCGTATATGTCTGATTCTTACTGTCCTAATCATAGAGTAGGATGGGACTCTGAATTTGAAAAGGCCAGTTTTGTGCTAGATTAGCAAGCAGGACTTGGGCTTCTATATGCCAAACATGAAAACAACTAGAACGTTCAAACACATTGCTCTGCTGTGTTGATCCGTTTGTCTCAGACTCCCACTGACTTATGGGCTTCAAGTCTATCACTCTGCAGCGAGCTCTTTTCAGCATCAAGGTCATGCTATATTTACTAGTTATGATGACTGTCATCTCTGCCCAGCAGATTTTCACCTTGTTTTGAAAACCGTTAGCATAGGTTTCTATCCCGGAGACGATCTTAGCCTGTTGGTTAAATAGACTGGATTCAGCTGTTTTGGAATCCTTTAAAGCAGTGGTTCTCAACCTTCCTAATGCTGTGAGCCTTTAATGCGTTTCCTCATGTTGGGGTGACTCCTACCATGAGGTTATTTCCATGGCTACTTCATGACTGTAATTTCGTTCTTGTTCCAAATCATAATGCAAAGATCTGTGCTTTCCGATTGGTCTTAGGTGACCCCTGTGAAAGGGTTGCTTGACTCCTAGAGGGGTGACGATTCACAGGTTGAGAACCATCACCTTAAGGAATTACTGTGCTCATTGCTATAAGGCTCCATTCTCTCCTCAGCCACTTTATTCTCTTTTGAGTCCCGCCTCTGTCTCCTGGGCTTGTTTTTGCTTCATCTGCAGTTTCTAATCTGGAGTTTAAAACCTTTGCCTTTCCACCTCATTATGGGTTTTGAAAAATACAGCTATGTCATTGCTTAAAGAAAAACTGTTGGCACATGAAGACATCACACACATGTGTTTGCTCATTATCTAGAGTCAGAAAATTTATAGTTTGTTTGCCTGCCTTGATTTATAATCCCAGCTCGACCACACACTCAGGTCTGTGGAGACACTAGGCTTTTCTGAGCCCTTTATCTTTAATATTTTTGTTCTTATTGTCACAGCCACAAAGTTAACCAAAGCCTCAAGTAGCTCATTAAAAAAAATGATTTTAGACATTCCTCAAGTCCTCATTTCTGCTTAGTCATTGTGCCCTTCCTATGAGTCAGCACCATGTGCTAGAGTGGGACATGACTTTTCTAGGCCAAGAGCACTTATGCCTTGTCCCCTACTAAAAATGAAACAATAAGACTTGCACTTTATAACTGTTCTCATAGAAATGTGAATACTTGTGAGGCTGAACTCACTATTATATTTCAAACTTAGAATCTTCCCGATTAAGCTTCCAGAGTACGGGTTTACCCAAGAGAAACCCTGTACCTGACTCTCTTGCAGCTTTTTTTTTTTTTTAAGATTTATTTATCATGAATACAGTGTTCTGTCTGCATCTATACCTACATGCCAGAAGAGGGAACCAGATCTCATTATGAATGTTTGTGAGCCACCATGTGGTTGCTGGGAATTGAACTCAGGACCTCTGGAAGAGCTGCCAGTGCTCTTAACCACTGAGCCATCTCTCTAGCCCTCTCTTGCAGCTTTTTAAAAAGCACTTCAAATAATATTTAATTGATTTTTTTAAGAATTGTATTTAAGAGGACTGATTTTTACATCATTTCTACCCTTTCCCACCCCACAACCCGTCTAGTGTCTCCCACTAGCATCTTCAAAATTTATGAACTCTGCTTATTTAATTATTATTGGTACGTGTGCATATGTGTATGTAAATACAACCTGTTGAGTGCTTTCAGTGTTGCGCATATGTGTATGTGTTTAGGACTATCCATTTGGGATTGGATAACCTTTAAAAGATCTCATCCCTAAAGAAGACTAAACCTCTGGCTCTTAGCAGCCACTAATTGTCTGCAAGTCTTCATGCAGAAGTAGGTACTTGTATAATTCCCCCCATCCTCGTTAGCATGTCCACTGATGTCAATTTTTAAGTCTTGCTTAGGCGACCAGTACTGCTGAGATTTCACAGGCGCAACTTCACTGTCATACATAGAAGATACCATCATGCCTGGTCCTCTTCCTCTCACAGTCTTTCCACCCCTTTTCCAAGATGGTGTAGGGGTTGTGTTGTAGATGCATCCCTTAGGGTTCAGCGCCCCACTGTCAATTGCTCTCTGCATTTTTCACCTGCTGTGGCCATCTGTCATGGTCCCCATCTTCTCCAAAAAGAAACCTTTTTAGCTTCCCCATGGAGCAGATGGGAACAAATACAGAGACCCAGAGCTAGACAATATGCAGAGAATGCTAGACTTTGTAACACTTGGCCGCTAAATGGGGTGTCTCTATCAGTTCCTTCCCCCTCAGAGCTCAGGGATCCCCGAGGAAGAGAAGGCAGAAAGAGTGGAAGAGCCAGAGGTGATGGTGGACACCAAGGGAACGAGGGCCCTGAAATCAGCAGGAGGGATGACCATCTGAACTCACAGGGACTGAGGCAGCACACACAGAGCCTGCAAAGATCTGCACCAGTAGGGGTCTTAAAGCTGAGAAGTGGACACATGCCCCCATCCCTAACACAGAAGCTCTCCCTGTGATGTTAAATTGGGAGTGTCACCCCAGCCCCTGGCATCCATCCCAGCCCCCTGGCCTGGGAATTGTGTTGGTCTGGACTCCAAATCCCAGCATGCCAGTGGTCAGGACCACTCCCACAGGATATTTAAGTGGGCGCCCAGAGCCCAGAGGAGGAACATTTGGTCTCGGATTTTGCATGTACTCCCTGGTTTTCTGTCTCCCCTGCTGTGCTCTCGGCCTTCTGGGCATGCTGCATTTAATAAAACATGGGCATTTTAATTTGGTATGATTTGACCTGATTGGATTTCTTTGCTCCAGCAGAGAAGCTTGTCTTAGAATTTTTTCTAACAATCGCCAATTGATAACCGCTGGTAAATGAAAATCTAATTTTCTTTGAGGGGAAACAAATTACTCCTAATGGTAGGCTGCATGCCCAGCAGTAGATAGCCAATAGGAAAGGAACTCTATGGCTTCTTTGGAGGGTCCTTGTTTCATAATTTTATCTCTTTTATGTTTGTCTTATTTATATGTTTTATCTGTTGTCTCTCTACAGGTCCCTTGCATATATGTTATGACTTCTGGTTTTGTAATGACCTGAGACTCGTGGTGTGTGAGAGTGGCTCTTCATATGTGTATCTGTCTTTTGTGAAGTGTCTTGGGCTTTTTTCCCTCACGTTTGTTCATTTTGCCCAATTTAGATGAGTTTGTTTTAGCTTTATCTTATTATATTTGATTTGATTGTTAATCATTAGATTTATGTTTTTTTCCCCAATGAGAGACTAAAATGGGGGTGGATTTGGATGGGAGGAGGACAAGGAGGAAAGGGGAGGAGTAGAGGTAGGGGAAACCATAATCAGAATATATAACTATTTTCAATAAAAGAGTAAAAACAGCTGTTTCGATGAGGGGTGATATACACTTATCTGTATGTATAAGGATAAGTATTTATTAATGCAGTTGGAAATTATGTCAGTTAAGGAAAGTTTCAGGAAAACGTTCCCTGTTTATCATACCTGAATTTACCTTCTGATCTCATCAACAAGGTTTAGACTTTATCAACTTGCTTTATCTCCTAACTGATGCTTCCTGGATCCAATCCCCACCTCCGACTTCTGCCTTCATTTATCAATATCATCAGTTTTTAGAACTGGTGTCTCTTACTATCTCTTAATTAACTTGACTGTGCCTTTTCTTACTAGAATGAAAAAGATAACAATTCCTATTGAAAGAGTATAATGGCAATGATTTCCGCTATTGTAAGAAGATCTGATACCGGCTCATCATTCTCATGTGGCACCAAGTACCCCATATGTTGTATGCAGAAGGACCGTCGCCCAGTGCTTGGCTAAGGATAATATGTAGTAAGAGTCATTCCATTATTGTATTATAATATTACCCAATAAAGCAAAAATGCCACTTTGCAGAGGACTTCAGCCACGGTGGTTGTGTTCACTTCTGGTACTTCAGCAGCATGTCTTCCGCACATCTTCCCCTAATGGGCATCACATATGGCTTACAAAGAGGCCCATTGCTCCACAAAACTCCTGTCTATTTCCTTGTACAGTTTGCCTCAGAGCTTTGCAAACTCCAAAAGACTATATTGTTTGTTGATTGGCTACTTAATTGACTATGTGATTTCTTCATGCCCAGTTGGCAAACATCTACTCAACTAGCACACATAGGTAGAAAGTGGTGAGGTCAACAGCAAGGGCAGCAGTGGTCCATGCTAGATAAAGAATCAACCTGCAGTCTTCCATTTCTTCTGTCCTAACACTGGCAGCTCTTTATCCTCTGCATGAATCTGGCTTGAACTTGAAGTTGTGAATTTCCTTACAGAGAGCTGGTAGACAATGGTTTTTACACCATCTATGTCGTGCTAACTAAAGCAATCTGAGAATTGAAAGCATGTGGCCTCATTCAAGGTAGAATTTTCTATATAAATGATACATTTAACACCAAAATAATTTCATGAATCAGGAGTTATAGCAATTCAAATACCTGCATTGGTCACCTCTATTACTAGAGAAGTAATATTCTGAGTTACTGTCTGAGCAGTAACCATAGATTTTTCAGAGAGGTCTAACAGCAACTCCCCCTCCCCCAAAGCATTAGTGACTTCTTTTCCATCTGACACTCAGAGCAAAGAACTGGGAGAGCTGGGGGAGGTGAAAGGCAGAAGTGCTTGAAGAAGGGGAAAGGAGTTCATAAAAGAGAAGTGAGCCCAGCGGAAGACATTTGCTGACTTCACCGTGTCATTCTGCTCAGAGGTCACAGGCCTCACATGAGGTCTTCTGAACTAGGCCATTGATAAGAAGTTCCAGAACACACTGGTGCACATGACACCAGACTTCTAACTTATTATGAAAAAAAAGTGTTTTAAAATATGAAGGCATTCAGATACCTACTCTTATTCTTTTCACTTTATAAAAATCTATTTTTATTTCAGGTGCACTGATGTTTTGCCTGCATGTGTGTCTGTGTGAGCGTGTCAGATTCTCTTGAACTGGAGTTACAGGCCGTTGTGAATTGCCATGTGTGTGCTGGGAATTGAACCTGTGTCCTCTGGAAGAGCCACCAGGGCTCTGAACCACTGAGCCATCTCTCCAGTACTATTCTTATCACTCTTACCTATATATGGATTTATATTTTCATTAGACATATGTATAAGATTTTAATTCAAAATGACCACATACGTCTAAAGCAATGAACGGTCCTCTTTGCCTCTGTTATTTCAGAAGCCATCAATACTCTCTCCACTCTTTCGGGTTCCAGTGTCTTCTAAAGACACTAACCAAATGAAGGTTTTTGTGTCAATACACTGAGAGGAGAGAAGCAGAGGCAGTCAGAGCTGAGGTGCTGTGTTAGGATATATGGTAATGACTGGACAAGGACGCAGGAGTCACAGTGGTTTACGTAAAGTCTTACCCCATGCTGTCCCCTTACATAAATCCCACAGCACTTTGAGATCTCAATACTTTCATGAGAATACAGATGGTCACATTTGCTACTAGAGATTTATCACTTGTATTTATCTATTTGTTTTAAATTTATTATTTCCCCATTTTGCAGGAAATGGGAAACAACAAATAATTTATTTTACTTTACTACATATCATTTGGGCATTATAAGTAGCATGAGATTTTATCCTCATTTATTTGGATGGCTAATGCAAGGGGAATTAAACATTCAATGCCTGCCTGGGCTACAAGGGTGGTTTCAAGGCCAGTCTATGCAATGCAGGAAGATCTTGTGCTAAAAAAAAAAAAAAAAAAGTAAAAGGAGGATTGGAGAGGGAGTAGTTTTCTAGAGTCTCGAAAGTTCTCGGTTCAGTTCCCAGCATGGAAATAAGTAAATGAAGAAATGAATAAATAAATGCATGAGTAAATAAAATAAAGCAAAAATATGACTTTGGAAGAAAGATCTTCATGGTCTAAAGAAGCAAGGGATGGCTTTTGTTCTTGTTTTTATAGAAAATCTATTTTATAGCGGATATCACTATATCTGCTATATATATATGCTGCAACTCTTTGGACACTTCCAAGGGAATGCATAGATACACTGATTGCACTCTGAAACTAAGGAAGAGCTCACTGACTCAACAGGCATATCATATTTACTTATTTCGATTCTCTCACATAGAAATCATATTATATTGTTTTGTAAAGGACTTTTGTTGCAGCTCTTTGTCTGAATGCAAAATTGATCAACCCATTTCTGGTCTGAGGACCTTCTAGTGGGGTTTGACACACCCATTCACTCCCATTTCTCTGAATGTCAGTTCACAGAAAATAGCATCCTTAGACAACGAGTTGATGCACTCGTAGCTTTGCTTTTTACCAAGTGAAAATGAAGTTCTTCCTATGCTATACTGATCTCGGCAATGTGTAGAGAATCTTAGTAGACAAAGCACTCACCAGCTCCTCTCTTTAAACCTACTGAGGATTCAGCTGATTAAGTGAACTTAATTGAGAGAGAATAGCTTTTTCATTCCAATGAGTTTTATTTTATTATGCTATAACTATTAATTTTCCTTGAATCCTTGAAGTGACTGTTAGTATTTGGGACATAGTTTTAACTGTGTTGTGAGAAAATAATGATCCACTTTGTCATTTAGAAATGTCTTACTCTATTGGATGTGATTTTTGCACAGTAAAGTTAACTTCATATGTCTTTTTAACTTGCGTATCTCCAGAGCTTTCCACACTGAACACTTTCTAAAGCTTTTATTGGCCATTTGTAGGTAAAAACAATCACTAGTTTAGAAAGGAAACCAAAACCCCAAGAGAGATAATGACTTCCTCAAATCATGCAATGTTTGATGACACAGCCCTGACTCAGGTCATCTCTCCCTGCTTAGACAGTACGCTCCACCATTGTCCTACCTAACATCCTGAGTACATTCCTCTAGTAGCTGATGCACCTTCTGCAAAGTGGGATTTGCGGTTTTGTGTGTAGCCCCTATCCTAATTAAGAGGTCAAGGAACAGGTTAAAAGCAAAGAATAATCTGCCCCCACAAGGTCCAAGCCACTCCCATGGTAAAAGAATTTTAAAAGCTTAGCTATCATTTAATCTAGTCTTCACTTTCCAGATGGAGAAACTGAGACCCATGCTGACCAAACATTGCGCTCAAAGTTAAACAGCAATTTCAATTATTTGTTAAAGCAGGACATTTGGCAGGGTACTGGGTTCCCTTGTACAACAAATATTGAACATAAATATTTGTGGATTGAATTAAAAGTTGAAGTCTTTCTTGAGATGAGATTGGGGCCATGTGAGGCATGGTGGCTGGGACTAGTTCTACATCTTGGCCATGTTTCCTGGATTCTGGGCCACACAAGGATGTTCTTCCTGGAAATATATTTATGTGCTGGCCGTGTCGTCACAAGACTTGCTCTTCTACTCATATTTCCACACAAGTTTCTCTGACTTGTGTTGAACAAGTCTAACAAGTGTTTTATGTTTCTGTTATGACTTTAAACATACATAGCTGGGCGGTGGTGGCGCACGCCTTTAATCCCAGCACTCGGGAGGCAGAGGCAGGCGGATCTCTGTGAGTTCGAGACCAGCCTGGTCTACAAGAGCTAGTTCCAGGACAGAGAAACCCTGTCTCGAAAAACCAAAAAAACAAAACAAACAAACAAAAAAAATTTAAACATACATACATTTCTACCATACACATAGGTGAACTCTTTCAGGATGCTTTCTCCCAGTTTTAACAAATTAAAATGTTATATATACATACATATGATACAGACTTGTGCCTGGAGACAGTCTGTATCATCAAGAGTTCTGAAGAACAGAAACAGGCAGATATGTAAATGATTTGCTGAGTGAGAAACAGACCATAGCCCAGGGTTTGGGCTTTGGTCCTACAGTCAGAGGAAGTGATTTTTTTTTTTTTTTTTTTTTTTGCTGTTAACTGTTCAAGTAAGTTTGTATTATGGGAAAGTGTGTTAGTGGCAAAAATCTGTTTAAATTCTGGGAGTTTTGCTCATTAATTGTGTACTTTTGGGTAAATTAATAAAGACAGCTGAGTTTTCTTCATGGGGGAATAAAAAGAAGAAAGCAGATGAGCAAGCCATGAGTCAGCAGTCCCCCTCCATGGTCTGCATCAGCTCCTGCCTCCAGGTGTCTACCATGAGTACATTGAGTCCCTGCTCTGACTTCTGTGGTGATGGGCTGCGGCTGTAAACTCAAACAATCCCTTTCCCCTGCAAGTTGCTTTTTGTCATTGTGCTTTATCAGAGCAATAGACATCCTGAGTCACAGCCCTAGGACTCCTTAGACAAAATATGTCTTATAATTAAAATACCTAAAGATTTAATTCTTCTTCAGAGATTTGCTTCGCATTTCATTCTTTTTAAAGATGGATAAGTTATTTTTCATTAACATGTCTGTCAAGAATATTAGTTTTATAGCAAAATACTACTTTTTAGTTTAATGTGTGTATATTCATTATATTGTCTTATAATTTTATTTATTTCAAAAGCAGGATAAGATATCAGTCACTAGATAGAAGCATGCCAGTCACATGATCACATGATTCATCAGCTTACCAGTGTATAGAAAAACTTCAAAGCCCTCTTTGTAAATCCCCAGATGTTTGGTTATAAAGGCTGGTAGCTCATAAGAGCTGTTTATTCACCAGCCTGCATTAAGTTGGACTCTTTTCTGAAAACTCCTCTGATAAATTACAATGGAGACATACTATTGTTAGACTCGGAGCACAGGGTAAAATAAATATGTCTCCCTCCCTGTCCCCGTTCCTCAAAGAGCTTGGTTTCCAGGGAAGTCGTGTTATCTAGCCAAAAGCAAACAATGGTAAATAAAAATGGAAAACTTTTCATCAACTGGTTGTGAACAATAACCCTTTGTTCAGTACAGCACATTTATACAGAGCACACACTGGGGAAAGATTTATTCATCTAATAACCGCAATATTAATAAAAGCAAAATCATCACTGAAGATTGAAAAACAAAGCTTCTGACAGGTGCGTAATTAGTCATGAATAGGCCACGAATACTTTCTAGCCCTCTTTGAAATGTTTGCACCGACCCACTTCTACCAGAAAGCACTATCAAATGTAGATCTACTTGTTTATTTGTTTAAAGAGGACCTGAACTTCAGCGTGTGTGAGGGGCCGAGGGGGTGCGCGTGCACACACATTCATGCACATGCACGCACATACACATCTGTACATCCACATATGTGCCTGTCTGTATTGCACACAGCATGTGTAAAGTGTGGATGCCAGAGAAATCTTGGGAGCCTGCTCTCTCCTGCCACCTTGTGGGGTGCAGTGATTGAACTCAGGTTGTCACGCCTGTGTGCAAACACCTTTACCCACTGCCCTCAAGTGCTCCGTGTTTTAAGGTGTTTCAATGACTAAGGCTTTCAGCGTAGCTACTTAAGACACCGCCATAAAACAAAAACTGTAATTTTGGATAACTCTATGTCTTTTTGTTCTCAAAAAAAAACAGTCTTCAGATGCTGGTGTGCCTTAGGGAAGGGAGAAACCCCACCAGTTGAAGTAGGAAGTCACAACATGCTCAGTGAACCACAATGCAACCACTGGCAGTGTGCACTTACTAGAGGCTAAGAGGACCTAATAGCAATCAAAGCGCATATAGTTGAAGGTTTGTTGTGTCAAGGATGTTCCTACACATTTACACAGATCGTGGGTGGCACAAGCACACAGAAGAAAACAGTGACCCAGGTTAGTTCTTCCTAATGTGGTGAGTGGAGACAGGCAGTGTTTTGTTTGAATAAGATTTTGGGAGATGAATCATACCAAATATTTTTTGGTTTGGTTATGATTTTTGATACAAGATCTCTCATGATGGCCCAGGCTAACCTGCAACTCATAGTGATCTTCCTGCCTCAGCTTCCTAAGTGTTAGGATTACAGGCATGAGTTGCTATGCTTGCCTTGTATTTTTCTAACATACTTTTGTCCAAGTCAATATCCCAGGACTCATACCTAGTAGAAGTGCAATAAAAATTTCAGAAACATTAGGTATTGAAGCAAAAAGGCACCCCAAACCCCAAACTTCCGTTTCTAAGATGTGGTCTCTCACAAATGGATAGTGTATTTAGCATTCCCTTTACTTTGTGTAAATGATTAGTTTACTAAATAACTATCGGAGCTTTAACAAAAACACTTGAAAATGCAGACACAGCAATAAATCCTGGAAATGATGACTATAAAACTCGTTTGTTTGTTTGTTTTTTTTTGACAGGGTTTTTCTGTTTTACAGCTCTGGTTGTCCTTGTCCTGGAACTCACTTTGTAGACCAGGCTGTCTTTGAACTCTTCGTAAGGAGGGTATTGTTCATGTTAAGACTTTGAACACACACGGGTGTGCGCGCACATAGACACACACAGACACAGACATACGCAGAGTTGAGAGAAAGGGAGGCAAAAAGTAAAAGAGCGTAATTACTTTTAAAATAAAATTGAATAAGTTAAAAATAATATATGAAGCCCTAACTTCAATTCCCAGACCACAACATAGAACAAGCAAAATCCCAGTCACAAGTGTTATCTCATTATAATAATGGTCAAAATTAAATTTTTGATATTCAAATTACATTGAAATGACCACCTTGAACATTTCTAGAATGTAGGCCTCTTGGGAAGTTTGCTATTAAATGAAACATTAAATATCTCCAACAGGGTAGAATCTCACGAGCCCAAATCTTGTCTCCACTCTGCTGTGGCCATATGTGCCCCACGTAATTAGACTGAAATTCTCGCTATATAATGTAAAAGATTTCAACACAGCATTGGGAAGGGGATATGGATGACTACAAAAAAGGTATCAGTGTTGTTTAAGGTCAAATGATAACAGACATTGTCAGAGAGCAGGCCTTTGCCCTTTTCCACGTTCATCAGAGCATCTAAGAGATAATTAGGACTTTAGTGAACAGTTACTAGTCCGATAAATTACTGCAGACTATGGGAAAATACATGGTGCCATTTATAACCCGGTATCTGTAGCAGGGTAGGGGCTCCCTTGGGACTGGGTGCCTCAGAATAAATGGGTTAGCATGGCACAACTACAGCTGCATGAATTTCACCTGCTGTGCTTTGCCTTAACCCCCAAAGGATGCTGGCTGATTTTCAACTCTTTTGCCAAGAACTGAATAATAAGGCTATTAATCAAGGATTTTTGTTTTTGTATTTTATATCCTGACTATTTCAGCTGAATATTTTTAGCACTCCATGTGCTTTACAAGTTCCTCCCTTTTGCCAGATTCATGCCTCTTCATTTTGTTTTGTGGCCAACTGGTTTGAACGAGGGCTATCTGGGTGAGCATGGGTTTGAACTACCCCACTGGAACTCGGTGAGCTCACCATTGCGTACACAGCTTAAGACAATGATGACCCTCTCTCGAGAGCTGACAATAGCCGATAGTTCAGAAGGAAGGGATAGGACACCCTGAATCTCTCTCCTACTCACGCATAACTCTTGACCGATTATTATGCTCTGTCATGGTCCAAACAGCTTCTTTATTCATTAACCAATATAAGCAACACATAAACAGAAGGGCTTCCCACACCATCTCCCTAACTTTCATGTCTTTCACCTCTACTTGCATGATACCCTAGAGCCTTAGAGGGGGTGGTAGAAATGTCTTGTTAGGGATATTTAATCATCACTTATTTCAATACTAGCTTTCCACATTGACTTTAATTCCACAAGGACCTTCTTTTCTTGCTGTTTCCTATCTAGGTAACTCTGACTTCCTTACATTGAAGCTGGCATTCAAAAGATCAAAATCAAGAACTGTACTGCACCTAAGGGAACAGACTAGAAAGTCACAAAGTTTGGAAGAAGAGCTAAGATTACACAAGTCTGATGAAGAAAAGTCAGATTGCAGAATGAGCTACAGGACAGAAGGGCACTTGGCTTGCACACCACAGCAAATAAAAATACTTGGAAAATAAATTTTAATTCTAGTTTAATACTATGCATGACTATTTGTCTTTGGGGAAAAGAACAAAATATGATTTGGTCAGACAAACATCTGTTTCCTATTGATAAGCTTAACTTTATTGTGTTAATGTATTGGAACACAGAACTGATGTGATGTTGGCCTTTGGATAAAAGTAACCCTGAAGGGGTCAGGCAGTTCACTGAAGATCTCCCAGCCCACTCATATCTAATTCTACTGTATGAGTAAGGATACACCACAAGGGGACATAGAGGTTTGGCTAAGATTTTTATTAACTTACTATGGTTTTCTGTTAATTTCCTTTAGTCAAAGTCATAAATAAGCGACTATAGTTATTCATATCACTGGGGAAATTCAGAACATAACAGAAAAAAGAAAAGGGAAGCAAACCACATTCATTTTTAATTTATATATATATTTCTGGCCCAAGCCCAGTGGTTCTAGTTAATAGAGATGGGTGGCTTGGACCAGAAATAATGAAGTTTGTGTGCTCCACTTATTTTTCCCACTGCACATGCGCATACTGTGTGTGTGTGTGTGTGTGTGTGTGTGTGTGTGTGTGTGTAGACAACAGTGACTGGCCTCACCTTTTCTTATGCAGTCTTTCCTAAGCCAATATTTCCCACAGGTTCCGTTTCCTATTTGTATCATAATATTTTCCTTTGCACTTTCTCGGTTTTAGGATTGCCAGACAAGTGGCCTGTCCCTCTGGCTGGCTGGGATAAAAGGCAGACACCCACGTGGCATAATTTTTTTTCTCTTTTGGTGTCATCTGACTTTGGCGGAAATTTTGACCCAGATGTTACTTGTTGGGAAGAAGCCTTGCCAATGTATTACTTCTCAAGCGTGCGTGCTCTAAAATCTTTGAACCACCGAGCTTAATTTTAAATCGTGATTAATGAACCTTACATTAGTTTGCATACAGATTTTACTGATAAGAAGAAAATGGGAGAGGAAAACAATTCCCAGAGGAAAAAGAGAGAGGAAAAAATTCCCATTCCTATGTAGCAAGGGTAGGGTTCATGTAGTCAAAAGGGGCCAAGTTTCAGATTAATGACGATGGTTCATTCATTAGCGAGCTAATGAGGGTAGAGAGATGTGAGCCCAGGAAGAGAATCCTTGGCCTTCCTAACCCATTCCTACGGAAAGGTTCCATCGGTAATCAACTTCACATCACATGCCTAAGGGCCTCACAAAAATTTGAAATAAATCCTTTTGAATTTTCAGATACTATTCAAATAGGGAGGGGGTGCTAAATGCTCACCTTTTTTTTTTGTTTGTTTTTTTCTTTCCTTCCTTAAAGACTTTTTTTTCCCAAATGAGAAGACTTGAAAGCATTCCTGTTTGCCAGATTTCAGAACCTTTCCAGTTAAGCTATTGACCTTCCAGCTAAGGAAGGGATAGAGTACCAGGAAAGAATCCTTAATGAAGATAGAGCCGGATGCAAAGACCTGCATCCACACTTCCCACTATAGTCTATCTTGAATTGTGACTGTGGAAACAAATGCCACGGCGGCTTACCCTAAAAGAATTGTGTATAACATCATTCTCATTTTTAAAACTCATACACTAAAACTAATCTTTATGGTCAATCCTTAGCTCCTCTAGTGCCTTCCATGGTCTCGGAACAAAAGACATTCCTGCGTATATTCTCCCTGTCAGACTGAATCTTGAAGTCGTACTGCAGGGATGGAAAAGCAAGACTCACGTGAGAGCTGAGATACCCAGGGGCCGGATAGATTCCAATCACGACTTATGTTCTTAGCTTTGGAGACTTTGGACAAATCTTTCTGAGCCACAGTTACTGTTTTTTTCCCTAAAAGAGAACGGATAATGCTTAGCTAACAGGATAGTGGTAAGAGTCACGCTATGGTGCCTGGAGCAAGGGGCTTCAGTTAGGATGCATGTGGCTGGCAGAAACCACACACTCAGATGAAAATGACTTCAGCCCCAAATAATTTCTTTTCTTCTAGCCTAGGAATGGCAGAGGTCAAAGCGTCTCTTGGCTGCTGCAGGATGCGTGTGGCTTTACACATGGGTGTCAGGGTGTGTGATTCTCTGCTGCAGAAGCCGCGGGCATCATGTCACATGTGGGAAAGCACAATGCAGAAAGGAGTCTCCATTTGTCTTTGCCAGTCTCTCACGAGGAAGAACCTCTTCCCAGGAGGTCCAAGAACTCTTCTGATTTTATCAGGTTGGGAAAACACATGTGTATTTTCCAGCAGGAACAAAGTAGAGAAAGCGAGCGTTGGAGACCTTTCTTTTTTATGTGAGAAAGGCTCTGCACGTAGAAGAACTGGGAGGGATGACGATGTAGAATAGAAAAGCAGTGGCGTGAGCTCTGCGGTGCTCGGCTTAGTGAGCACTTGCAAAGGTTAGTTTTTTTCCCATTCTATATTCAGCACAATAATCCATCAGATGCCAGCAGACCGTCCCAACCATTCTACTTCCGTGAGCGTTAGTGTACTAACTCGAGTCCCTTCTTTTGTACTGGGTCGTTTTCTGTCCACTAAAACGTAGGGAAACTACTTAATACACAAACAAAAGCAGAAGCAACAACCAGCAAGGAAAGCTTTCCATTGGCGGCTGCCCTCTGGATTCCCGTGCTTGGACGACAGGAAAGGACACACTTGACCAGTAGATCTGCTTCCACTTTCTTTGTTTGTCTTACAATTTTAGCAAAGTAAATGCTATCTCAATTCATTGTCCTGATGGATCTTATTTTCCACGATGTGTGATACGTTGCTTTCTGTTCGTGTTGGATGTATTTCTCTGCTCAATCTGTTTTACCGAAGAATGTTTCTTTATTATTAATTTTTTTAAAAAACTTCCTAAGTATTTTTAGCTAATGCCATTTCCTAGTTGCTACAGCAGCAGAGCAAAATTATGGCGAACAAGGGTCTGGCAAGATAAACAAAGTTATCAGAGCCATGGGGAGTTAGATACGAGCTAGAGCCTTAAAGAATCTAGTGTTTATCACAGTATTTAGAAAGAGCCCCCCCAACCTGCCTACACCCTTAGTTGTGAAAAGGACTGGTAGAGGAGCAAATATTTCATTAAAATTAACTCGTGATGACAGGCCTAATACTTAGAAAAGGAATATATCGGGGCTGGAGAGATGGCTTAGCAGTTAAGAGCAAGACCCAGGGTTCAATTCCCAGCACCCACATGGCAGTTCACAACTGTCTGTAACTCCAGTTCCAGGGGATCTGACACCCTCACACAGACATACATGCAGGCAATACACCAATGCATGTAAACCATTTTTTTTTAAAGAAAAGAAATATAAAATCTTTAAAAGCAAAGTCGGAAAGTAAGATATAGGCATTCCAGCACCAATATCATGAGTGCGTATATTAGAGATTAGATGAGAATATAGACCCCACCAGGACATAGATGATGCTGCCTGTACAGCAACATTGATCATGAATAGTGGCTCATTCACAGGAGCTGTTGTGACAGCATTACAATTGGTTGTTTATGAATCAACGTAGTAAAATGCACATAAACCATATGTGTAAATATACATACAAACATTTAAACTGAGCCTGTTAGTCATTGTGATACCTGCATGATGGACATGCTCAAATAGGGCAGTCAACTCTCCAAAGACCAAAGAAGATAAGCAGGAGTAGGTTCTCAACTTTCCCTCAGTTGGGATAAATTCTGATGTTGTGTGTCCATCATGATAATAACACGAGGCATGCTGACGTCGTGTTACCACATGGTGCTGGGAATAGAACCCAGGTCCTCTGTAAGAGCAGTGGGTATTCTTAGCCATTGAGCTATCTCTCCAGCCTTGTGTTTCTTGAATTTTAAGTTTTCAAATGAAGCTGGGAGGTGGTGACACATGCCTTTAGTCCCAGCACTCGAGAGGCAGAGGCAGGCGGATATCTGTGAGCTGGAGGTCAGCTTGGTCTACAGAGTGAGTTCAAAGTGAGTTCCAGGACAGCAAGAACCATTACACAGAGGAATCGTGTCTTGAAAAACCAAAAGGAAAAAAAAAAGTTTTAGTGTTGTCTAGAATGTGTGTGTACGTGTGTGGGGATGACGTGTGTCTCAAGGTATGTACGTGGGTACCAGAAGACAGCTCTGTGGAGTGACCTCTCTCCATGATGCTGAACTCAGGTCATCACGTTAGTATGTCAAGGGCTTTGTCCACTGAACTTCCTCAATGGTCCAGTTTCCAGCTTATGCTTTTTTAAAAAAAAATCTTATTTTAATTGTTTAAGAATTTCATACTTGCCAGTTTTCAGATTTCATTCCCGTAAAGTGAACATGGCTCTTCATCATGCACTCCATGCAAACCCTTAGAGAGAATTTAAAGATGCATTTAATCCTAGACTGCAGTCTTCAGATGCTGGAGCTGACCCGCACACATTTGTAGGATAGGACATGCAGAGAGCTGTCTTTTGACTCTGGTCTTTCAGGATATCTCTGGGCTGAGTATCATGTTGCACTGCAATCATGTGATAAGAGACACCAACATAAAAGGCCACATTTGAAAACTCATTTGACAGTCCCTGACAAAGCCCCTAGGAATTTGCCCATCCACTCAGCAACTACCGCAGCATTCAGTATCAACAGCTCAAAGACTCTTAAGAGGCTGGCCGCCTTGTTTGTTGACTCTTCCCTTGTGTGCTTTCAGAGCACAATGGTGGGAGAAGCTTTGTTGCAGTTTTTCCTGTAGGTATTCCCTAGGGAAAGAGTTGAAAAAGAACAAAACAGGCTCTCTGTGACTCAACGGAGGCAGACTCTAGTATTGTTTTAGCTTCCCTGGGATTTGGTGGGAGCTTGCTTTTGTTCTTCACTTCCTGGACTCTAAAGGTTTCATTTCGTGTCACCTTGCTTCACTTATATATATTCACAGCATACAGAAGGATTATTCCACAACATCATTATACCTGACACATCCTTCATATATTTTAAATCTCTGGATTGCTTATGGTATCTAAGGTGATACAAATGTTCTATTACTAGTTGTAAGATTTTGTGACTTAGGAAATATCAATAAAATGTCTTCTATAAATAAGAAACTAGGGATGTGAAGGCATGGTTGTCTCAAAGTATAACACATATAACAAGGTGCCATTTTTCAAGTTTAAAATACTAATTTCCATTGAAGGGAAAAATTTTGTTGATAGCTCTCTTTTAGTTTCCTCTGTGTTTATTTTGTTATTCTGCAAAATACTATACATTCAATATTCTTGAATAAAAGGCAGAGTAATAATGCTTCAAAGTGGGGCAGAACAGATACCAAATCTCCATGTAGGACAGATTCTTCTGAGTCCAGTGGCACATATCTGTATTCTTAGAACTTTGGAAGCACACAGGTAGGGAGATCGTGAACTAGTAGATGGCATGAACTAAATGACAAGACTCTGAGTTAACAAAATAAAAAAGCAAGCAAGATTCTACATTGGCAAATAAACTTGTTCCAATACTCAGGACCTTTCTTATGGACAGTTTCTTATGGTAGAATCCATGACTTGTCTATCACAGCTAGAGTGTTGAGAAAAACCAACAACAACAACAAAAAAGAGATCAGGGATCAGAAACTAAACCCTCAATTTCTACTCAAAACCACAACCAGCCATGGCACACTACCTGTTTGTCAGATTTAATTGAAAAACAGCAGCAACAACAAAACACCACCACCACAACAAAGCCAAAAACAAATTGCAGCATTCATTTTTAAAGGAAACCAAGAGGCATAGCTTCTTCACATAATTCATATAATAACAAAACAATTACAACACTGAAAATCAAAATATTGCCTATTGGTTTCCAATAATTGTATATCTCTCTCACATTTAAAGTAAAATGGTTGGAAAAGGTAGCATGAAAATCATGATGTATGATGTTAGTTGATTTGGGCCATCATTTCTCAAGATACAATCCAAAAAATCATCTGTACCTTCTATTGACATTACATTTCACGTTTCTGGGCCTCCTCATAGACCTACTAGTAGGATCAGAGAAAATATCTCTCCTTCTCTCTGTGTATGAATGTGCATATGTGTGAATATATGTCACATGTATAAAATTATGTTTATTTCTGTTCTTCAATTAGCACAGTTAAAGTTTGTGAAGCTCTAATTTAAGAATTTCAACATTTCATACGCCATTTCACTTTTCTCTTGATATATTTTCTTTCTGTGTTCATTTTTAATGAAACCAAAAATACAAAGTAGGAATATATATGTATA
>NC_022024.1:23205458-23212229 GCF_000317375.1 Microtus ochrogaster | reverse complement strand
ATTATAGATGGTTGTGAGCCACCATGTGGTTGCTGGGAATTGAACTCAGGACCTTTGGAAGAGCAGGCAATGCTCTTAACCTCTGAGCCATCTCTGAAGGTTTTAAACATTAGATGAGTTTATTTTCTCAGAAGGGCTTCACAATGTATAATTGCTAACCTTTACCCAACCTGTACCTGCCCGTCGATTTGTTCATAAAGTAAGCTTTAAATGCATCATTTTATCAGCAAACCCATAAAACAGGTGAATACACCTGTTTATTGACTTCCAGATGTTCTTCTCATTATCTTGGTGCTCTCTCAGGGTAAGAATCTGTCCTGGAAATTTCAGCTTTTAAGATGATTATTGCAGCACCTTTAGGATTTGCCTTAGAATTAATTGAGACAAGTTTCATAAATTTATCATGGCCTCAGCTACTAGTCCTTGAAATAGGTTGTTCACTGAGTTCAGTTTTTCTATAATGTGTAGAGAAATGTGCCAAACAATCATAGATAATTTCACTTCTTCCTAATGCCCTGATGCCTCTAACATGTTGTTTCTCAGAACAGTATTGACGCTTTCATTGGTGAAACAAATCTCTGGTGTGAGAAGACAGGGGTTCCCAACCCCTTCAGTCTTGCAGTGGGAGTGGAGAAAGAGGTAATGGTTGCCAAACAGGCCATGATGCTGTCTCCACCAGCAGAGGAACGAGGCGGGTAATTGAGAAACAGGTCAATGTGGAATACAAGCTTAAAAAGAGATGAAGCCCACCTGGGAGAAAGTCATAGCAACAGGTAAGAGCCTGTGAATACTTTAAAAATCTAGGAGCCCGAACCCCAGTTGTGACCCGTTAAATGAAGATGATCAACAAGTGGCATATGAATGTCTGTTCTAGAAAATTCTTGGCACTCATTTGAATCCTTGGCTCTGGCTGAGAAGCTATTACAGAAAATATCAGACCACTTCATGACTGAGATTTGTAGAATGGTGTGGGGAGTTCTTCTGTATATGTGTTGCTTTTACTGGTTAATGAATAAAGCTGCTTTGGCCTATGGGAGGGCAGAATAGAGTAAGATGGGAATTCTAAGCAGATAGATGAAGAAAGAACATGGAGTTAGGGAGATGCCACGTAGCTGCCAAAGGAGACGGACAACCCAGGACCTTGCTGGTAAACCATGAGCTTCGTGGTAACCCATAGAATAATAGAAATGGGTTAATTTAAGGTATAAGAGCTAGCTAGAAATATGCTTGACCTATTGGCCACACAGTACTGTAATGAATATAGTTTCTGTGTGATTATTTTGGGTCTGATGGCCAGGAACAAATAAGCAGGCTTTGCCTACAGGAGAAAAATCAGGAAATTGGAAATTTAGCAGGCACTCAGTTATTGGAATTTGGAACACAAGAATGGTCTTTGGCTAGAGATGGCTCCAAGTGTAAAATGCTTACGGCACAAATTCCAGGACTCCAATACAAGTCCCTCGGACCTATGTTAAACCAGTGTGTTGTAGCACACGTCTGCAAACCTAGTGCTCCAACAGCAAGGTGGGAGGTGGGGACAGGAGAATCCACAAAGCTTTGTGTATGCTCACACAAGGGCAATCAGAGAGACGCAGCCTCAAACAAGGTGGAACAGAGGACCCACACCTGAAGCTGTTCATTGACCTCCATACTGCACTGTGGTACACATGCTCTTCCCTCAACACCCTCACAGAAGAAACAACTCGGAATGAAAAAGAAAGAATAACAATTGGTAAAAAAAAAAAAAAAGAGGCCAGGGATTTGAAGAAGAGTGGGGACAGGTATCTGGGGGTAGTTTGAGGGAGAAAAAGGAAGGGAGATATGTTGTAATTAAATTATAACCTCAAAAAAAACTTGCCAAAAAAAAAGCAAAGAATTGAAACAAATTTGAAAAGATCAAACAGTAAGACAGCATTGCTATTGTGAAGTCTCCCTTGCAAATCTTGGTTGAGATATCAGGATAGATTTGAGCTTCAGACATAGAATAAATGGCCTTTAATCCAGGATTTGGAGAAGACTTGAGTATCATCTGTGCTTCCATAAAGATGATTTCAATAGGCTCATTTCCTGCAAGTCTCATTTCAGTACAGAAATGCATTCCCCTTGATCCTGGAAACTCAGATGGCTGCAGTGAGCAGAAGAAGGGAAAAGATAGACAGGCAAGTTTTCAGTTAGGAGCCTTTGCTTGAGAAATATTCTCGCTTTAATTTATTTTGCACCAACATATAGGAATTCAAAGAGAACAAAGCCACTGACAGCAGCTCTTACATCACACACCACAGCTCATTCACAGATCCGGGTCCACACCCAACTTCATGCCTTAAACTCTGTACAGTTGACTATAAATGGGCCAATGATCAGCAAATGCCTACTAGTTCAATATTTAGACACGTGAACCCAAAATAACTGCCTGTGAGTCTGCCAGTGTTTACAGTAACTGCAGAAGTAAAGTGCTCAAAATTGGTTATTATAACTTTCAGCAGTTTTGTTTTCTCATTAAATATAATGTATTTCCATTGCAAAACAGAGTGAAATTTCTTTGTTTTGCTCTGGTGTTTAGTTTTGATATCAGCTGCCAACTTGTTGAGTGTTTCTCAACCAACCCACTAAAATTGCAAACATTTAGTTTTTACGTACTCATTATAAGAGGCCTGGCCCTGCGCCGTATTTATGCATTTGTGTGATGTGTGCAAATATTTCAACAGGCCTTCCCTTTCCCATGTGGAAATGTGTATTTCCAATTTTCATCAGTGAACATTAAGGAATCATAGGCATTGTACCTAGCTTTCTAATCCAGTATTTACTTCATAGTGCTTTTGGAGTTATAGCATTTTCACAGATTTGTGACTCCAAGTAGTGTCAATGCAACATCTATGGATCCAAGGTACCAGTTGTGCGTATTTTGTTCAGGAGGTAAGATCAGAGTAGTGGAAGAAGGGGATATATTGTTTTATCTGTTCATTTCATCACCTATACTTGCAGGGAGTACCTGTTCATAAATAATTTGATAAAAGAAAACAGGAGGGCAAGGCTGAATGCCCTTAAGTTATGCTACCTGTTGGCATCATTTTTCTGAAGGAAAGGCAGAGGTCTAGCCATCTCTTGCCAACTAAGCTAAAGGCCACTAGTAAAACACAGAAAGGTCCTGAACGACTATAATTTGTACAGGCCTGTCTTCTTCATCTATGATTGATAAGGGGGGAGAAAGCAAGCCCAAAAGAAGAGGCTAGAATTGAATTACATGTTTAAATACCCTTCAAATATTTGAATATTGGTTCTCTATCATGTGTATAGCCTGTCACTTCATAAAGATTAAAACTTCAACTGTAGGCCTTGAATAACTTGCCAAATATTTGGCTACAAAGAACAGGAGAAATTGTTGTAACAAGGCTTCAAAAGCAAAGCAAAACAAACAAACAAAAAAGAAAAAAAAATACAGCCTACGTGTAAAATCCAAACAACATATTTTATTTTGAATTTACCTAGTTAAAAATTGCTTAGTCACATGTGTTTTAAAAGAACCAGTGGTCAAAAGTATACGGTGAAATACTAATAATCTCTTTGTCTTCTTTTCTGGTCCTGATAGTGTGAGCTTTCTGTGTAACTTTCAGGCTTTTACAGGGCAGGAATGTCAAACAGAAATTTTTGTGGTGGTAGAAATGATTTAATGGTACCCATTCTGGGCTGTATGTGAATACTGAGCTCTGAACATGTGGCTAATGTGACTGAGGAGATTCATTTAAAATAAAACCTTGGTGCATTCATCATTTATCTAGATTTTAATTTTAAATTATAAACTGACAAAATGTACTTGTATATGTTCATTTGGTATAAAGTAATCCTGTGATTTATGACTAGTATTTGGTTTTAATTATGGTAAATGTAATTACCCATATGTGTCTTTTAGTTATCATACTGTAGGCCACACATTGCCTAGGGTCTCATATACACGTACTTAAAAGTCTCTGTTTGTTGTGTAAAATTGGAAGCATAGTATAAAACTTTTCTAGAACTTCTTTGTTGCTTTTCCACTTAAAGACTTTAATCCAAGTCACTATTTTTACATATGATTATGTAAATGTACTATCAAACAGACGTTCACACTAATTCCAATAATGACCAATAGATTTCTATGCAAATCTTTCCAAACGTTGTAATATTGTGCATTCTGGGATTCCTGAGTGATGTCACTTTAAGAAACTGAAAGATAAGGTGGAGAGGCGCTGAAGTGATTGCTCAGCAATTAAGGGTACTTGCCGCTCTTGCGGAAGTCCTGAGTTCGATTCCCAATACCCACAGGGTGTCTCATATCACTCTACTTCCAGAGAATCTGATGCCCTCTTCCGACATTCACAGGTACCATGCGCACACATGGTACACTAGCGTCCTTGTAAACAAAATACCCATACACATCAAATAAAAATAAATAAATCTTTTTAAAAAAGAATCCAGAGATGCCTTTAGAAGTAGTTCAAGTCAAAGAATACCATCCCACACAAAAAGCATGAATCATATTACCACCAAGAACCTTTCATGGGTGTGTCCAGACAAGAACCGACAATCTGATTAATGTCCATGAACCCTTCCTACTTCCATGCCGGGAATTTGGCAGATTTGGCAGATATTCTATTTACATAATCATATGTAAATTAGTGTTGCTGGAGAAGGTTCTATTTGTAGTAGACTATGATCAATGTAGAAGCAAGTAACTGGACAAAGGGCTGAGAAGAAGTAGTTGCCAAGTGCTCAGCCCTAAATGAGACATCAACATCTCCTCTCCAAGGCCCGAGGAACTGGCAGAATCGTGGAAGATTGATGTTGTAACTTCTTGAAATGCTTGGATAAATATCGTTTATGCCTGGAGCTTTCTTTGGGAGGTATTCTAAATTAATAGATGTGCATACAGATTTCTCTTCTTTTGTATCTTTTATAAATTGAATTTTCAAAGAATTTACCCATGAAATCCTGATTTCAAATCTATTTAGAAACAGAATATTTTGTTCCTAAGTTAATTTTTGTGTTTGAGATATTCCTGCATAAATGTTATGTATTTTGAATGAATCCATTCCCGCAATCTGCCCTTCATCCAGTTCCTTCCCCATCCCCCAATCACCTTTGCTTCCCAACTTCACACCTTGACTTTGTTCTGCCTGTAGGCATGGGTGTAGAGCCATCTGCTGGGCATGTGCAACCTCTCTAGGAACGTATCCCAGAAGAAAACTGGCCCTTGCTCTCCAGTAACTACCAATTGCCAGTAGCTCCCCACCTATGGGTGGGGATTCATGAATCCTTCCTACCTCCTTGTTGGGAGTTTGGCAGATTTGATCTTGCACAGGCTTTGAAGATGTAGCCACAGCCTCTGTGGTTTTATGTGTGATGGCATTCTCATGTCCCGCAAATCTAATTCACTGAAGATGACCACTACCTCTGGCTCTTAACACTTTTTCTGACATCTTAAATTTACTTCTTTGGTTTTCTTCTTCTATTTTTGAGACTATAATTTCATCATTCATTCTCTCCCTTTTATCCCTATAAACCTTCCCATATGCAGTTCCCATCGTCCTTCCAATTCACAGCCTCTTTTCCCACTAATTATTATTATATGCGGATATGTAGATATAGATCCTGTTTAGTTCCTATAATGTGACTTGTATGCTTGCTCTCAGGACTGATCTTTTGGCACTGGACAAACAATTGATGTGCTCTCCTGGAGGAAGACCACCTCTTCTGCTCTCAGCTTTACTGCCACCTTTTTGATGATAATCCCTGGTTTGGGGGTGGGGAGGGCGTGCTACAGATGTCCCATTTAGAGTTTATCACTTTATAGTCTCTTATACTTTACATGTTGAGCACCCATGGGGCTCTGTATTCAGCCCCATATACTTGAGAAAAAGAAGTTTCTTGGATGAGGATAGAAAGATATACTCATCGGGGTATAAAGACAAAAACTGGGGTAGAGGAGCAGTTTATCACTATGTCCACTCAGTAAATAATAGTATCATATTTTCCACTGTGACAAAGGACTTTGGATTGGTTAATCGTACTAGGCATTACTTCCTTCTTGGAGAGCAGGCCTCAACTTCAAGCAGAAAGTTGTTTATTATTCTAATAACATTCATGCCATCATTGTACCAGTGGGTATATCTTGTCAAGCCAGACATGCTTGTGGCACATAAGGTTCATAACTGTGTAAGACTATGATTGCTTTTCTCTTCTGGTGCATCCAGAGAGATTTCTAGCACTCTCAAAGCTAATTAGTAAGGATGAAATACCAGCTTGGTTTCCCCATGTCCTGTAAGTCAAGTATGTGTTATCATCAGCAACACCATCTTACCACCAAGTTTTGTAGGCTAGTCAAGAGCAATGACAAAAATCTACAATGTTTGGGGGCATCTGTGAAACTCCACTGATCAACAACTTACAGAGTGGTATCCCATACTCAGCATGGGATTTTTTTGTCTGATAGCCTATGCTATCTGGGAGAGGCATTGTCCTTTGTATAGGGTAACTCCATTTTAACTATTTTCATATAGTTACATGTGCATATTTTAGGAAGCTTCTACAATAGTAGGTTTCCAAATGGCTTTCAAGACCATACTGAACAAGTGTAGGTGGTAGACTTACTTGGTCTTGGTCCTGATTTTAGTGAAAAGTGTTTGAGTTTTTCTCCATTTAGCATGAAGTTGGCTATGGGATTGTTGTGTATTGCCTTTATTATGTTGAGGTATATTCCTTCTAATTTTGAAATCTTAATTCTTATATGAGGTGGAG
>NC_022024.1:23172903-23204397 GCF_000317375.1 Microtus ochrogaster | reverse complement strand
TGTGTGTGTTTGTGTGTGTGTATATCCATGTGCATAAGTCTGCATGCCTGTGTAGAGGTCAGAGACTGATGTGAAATGTCTTCCTTAGTTGTTCTCTGGTTTGTTTTTTGCAACAGTGTTTCTGGCTGAAAATGGAGCTCACTAATTGACCAAACAGACCGCCTGAGAGTAAACAACAGAAACCCTTTCATCCTTGTTTTGTTTTGTCAACACTGAGATCACAGGTGTGTGCTAACATAAGAGCTGGGAATGTAAATTCAGGTCTATCTGCTTATATGGCAAACACTTTAATGACTGAGCTATGCCTCTGGCCTAATTGTGATTTTTGAATGTGTGTCACCTTCACTGATATGTGTATTTGGCTCTCTTTCTTTTCTATTTCCTTTTTTCTTCCTACCTACCTTCCTTCCTTTCTTCTTTTTCTTTTTTTTCCCCACCTCTTTGCTCTTTATGGGGCCTGTAGCTGGAGGCTGCTTGTCCGTCCCCTAGCTGTCTAGACTCGAAATACTCACACAGAAGCTGTATTAGTTAAATCACTGCTTGGCCTATTAGCTCTAGCTTCTTATTAGCTATCTCTTATGTATTAATTTAACCCATTTCTATTAATCTGAGTATCACCACACGGCTGTGGCTTACCTGGATGGTTCCATCCAGCAGCCTCTGTCTCCGGCGAGACTACATGGCTTCTCCTTGACTCTATCTTCTTTCTCCCAGAATTCAGTTTAATTTTCCCTGCCTAGCTCTGTTCTCCCCTGCTATAGGCTCAAAACAGTTTCTTTATTCATTAACCAATAAAAGTAACACATATACAGAAGGATTTGCCACACTAAGGACCTGCCCCTCAGCTCCCAGATAAATACATGGAGGTTTATTCTTTCTTATGGATGCCTGACACTAGCCTGGCTTATTTCTAGCCAGATTTTCTTAATTTAAATTATCCCATCTACCCTTTTCCTCTGGGCTTTTATCTTTCTTTATTTTATATACCTTTCTTTACTTCTTATTCTGTGGCTTGCTGTGTAGCTGGGTGGCTGGCTGCTGATGTTCTCCTCTCCTTCACTTTTTTCTTGCTTCTCAGTCTCCTTTTTTCCCTTCTTCTTATTCTCTCTGCCTGGCAGCCCTGCCTATCCTTTCTCCTACCTAGCTACTTGCTATTAAGCTCTATATTAGACCTTAGTCGAATCAGGTGTTTTAGATAGGAAAAGTAACACAACTCCACAGAGTTAAACAAATGCAATATAAAAGAATACAACACATCTTCGCATCATTAAACAAATGCTCCACAGCATAAAGGAAAGTAACGCATTTTAATCATTATTCCACAACAGATAAGTAGCTCTTTGAATGCAAGGACTGTGTCTACTCTCTTGTCCTTACTAATTAGTGGTACAGCCAGTGTACACCTAATCCATCTGTTGATGCATGGAACTTTCCACGAACATACTACTGAATAAAAACATTCTTCAAAACCTAGTATTAAGGTAGTATTTGGAACTTCAAGCCACTTCTTCATTTTTCTAAAACTTTGTTAAATTATATTGCTCAGAATCATGCAGTTTATCACAGTATCTTCACTGTAAGACTGTCCTAGGGATTAAATCTGATTAGTGAACACTGAGCAGGAGCCTTGCAATCTGGTCAGTCCCTAGTTGTTATATATTACAGTGCTTCGGTAGCACTGCAGTAATAACATATGACCTGTCTGTAAGAATACAACATAAATATTACATATCAATTTAAATAATCGGAAAGAAAAGCTAAAATGTTCCTGCCGCTTTTTTCTATTTATAAGTGGGAAGGTAGGGCTTCCCCGCGTTGCAATTCCCTTACAGAATCTAATTGTATGGAAAGTCAAAATAGAAGCCGATCCAAATAATCTCTAAATGCAAGTGGCAATGCAGCTTCACGGCATGAAAAGGTAGAGAAAGAGGAAGGCGAGCTGATAGAGCCATTTGCTACAGCACTTAGCACACAGAAAATGAATTGCTGTCTCAGAAGAAAATATTGTCAGGAAGCCACCTGCAGTACCTTTTCCTGTGTTAGGTCTTCATGCTGAGAAGCAGTCAACATTCCCCTCTGTGAGGAATTCTAACAACCTGTCCGGACAGTTTTAGATTTAATAGTAGAAGATGCAGTCTTGTGGGAGGGAGGTAAACCATGAGCAGGGTAGGAGCAAATTTCCTTTCCAGTTGAGAAGAAACAGGAGGCACCAACACGCGAACATTGGTCAGGGCAAAAGAAAACAGTACCTGGATGTTTGGGGATTCCTTGGGCACTGGTCCGTGAGGAGGAGGTGCGAGACACTGATGCCAGACAGATGTGGTTATGGTTTTTGCCAGGCACAGGAAGAGTTGCATAATTCTAGGTTCTTAAAGCTAGCTCTCTTCTCTACAGCTTAATTTCTAAAACTGAAAGTTATTATGCTCTCTAAGAGATGCTTCTTTGAGAGAGAGAGAGAGAGAGAGAGATATGCTCTGTTAAGAAAACAAAGAGAAAGAAATTAAAATCACTCCGCAACTAAAACTCCATGGTTGTGTTATGTAATTTTTATGAGCTTCTAAAATATTTATTCATCTATGTTTGCCTAATTCTTTTTAACATTCCATCCCTTAGAAACCATCCTTTCTCCAACTGCTTTGACCTCTACATGTGATTTAACTGGAAATGGAGGCGCTGAAATTCAAATTGCCCCTCCCTGTTTCACAGTACTTTTCTTGTAAGCAACCATTAATTGAACAATATGGTTTATGCATTTCATTAAAACCTTTCAATAAATTGACTTATATTCTTCATAAATTAAGGTGGTAGATTATGTTACCATTTTTCTTATTAAATTAAAAAATATTAATATAAACTAAAGTGCAAGAAAGACAAGAAGTTTGCTCAGAGTCACAGGTAGGGAGTGGTAAATTTGAATGTGTAGATACAAAGGACAAACTACAAGTTTGTACAAAGTCAGCTCTAAACTCCATGTTTAGAACCCTTCTCTTAGCTTTATATAAACAGCATCAAAATAGAAGGGAGAACTCTCGTACACATATATAAATGTGTGAGTCCTCTTGTATACTTCAGACATTTTTTTAAAGCATAAATTTCCATAGTAAGAATGAGGCCTCTGGTCTTTTAAAAATAAGAGATGTGGGGCATGGAGGTGGGTACTTTCTTTTTCAAACAAATTTTATATTTTTAATGTTTTCTGATGACTGGTAGTGGTCTCCAGGTAAGTACCAAAGTGGCAAAGTATACAGAAAGCTTGACAAAGCATACCTCCTGACTGAAGGCTTTCCAGTTGTCCTGGAAGAGTGGACTTGGCAAGGGTTAGCAAAAATAATCTGTGTTTTGTCTTTTTGTTCCCGTATTCTTGGGATTGTCCAAAAAAGTTTGTGCATTCTCTCTCTCTCTCTCTCTCTCTCTCTCTCTCTCTCTCTCTCTTTCTCTCTCTCTCACACACACACACACACACACCACTGAAATGAAATTAACCAATATATAAATGAAGCCAAGGTGTTTTACATTGCTCTTTCCTGGAATAAAATAAATATAAGTGATCATTTGTTTCTTACTATCCACTAATATTCACGTTATGTTAGTGCAATGTATACATGAAAAATAAAATCTAAAATTTGGAAACTATCCAACTACTTTTGGATAGGTGGCTATAACATTGTGACTACCATTGTAAATGGTATTAAATGTTGCTTGTATAATCTATATTTCTCAGAGAGGTGTAAATCATGCTGAGTAATTTGTGGCAGGAAAATGGGAAATACATAGTGTGGCTCTGTTTTAACTGGTGCAGTGACTGCTACATTTTCTAAAAAGCTTTCCCGAAGCTCTGTCCTGTGTTAAACACAAGCTACAGCAACCTGTGTTATATAAATGAGGCCACAGTTATATAATACTCCTTTATTTCTCAACAGAGTAGAACAACCTAACAGTACAGGCAGATCTTCTAGGGAAATACAAGTCTGTACAGAAAGTTAAAAATTGGCAACACTAAAATAATTTACAGGAAAAGAAATGTATCTGAGTCATTAGTCTTTTACTACCTTTAAAACTTAACATAGTACTCACTGTTCATGATTAAACCATATAATATTAACATTAAAAAAATAAGTACTTTAATATGTAATTAGTGCCATGGTTGCATGCATATGTCCATATGTGTGTGTGTATACAGTACCTTATTGGCACAAATCTATTGTATGTTGATTTATCTCCAAGGCCCCAGTTCTCCATTCTGATGGCACAAAAATATTGTTATATCCAAATGAGTCACTTGATTTGGTAATTTGTGTGGGTAAAGACGAACCCAAGTTATTTTGGGGTAAAGAAAAATGCAATCCCCCTATCAGTGCAAATTATAATGTATATGTATATATAATAATAGAAAGAGTGGGAACTCCACTTTGACACTTAGAGCTTCAAAAAGTACACACACACACACACACACACACACACACACACACACACACACACTAGCTGTCAGATGGTTTGCCTTGGACCTTGGTTCCTTCATCCAAAGAGGAGTGGGAATCTGTACAAGATAATCATGGTATAAAGATGCATGTAACTAGCTTCAGGCAGGAGTAACTGCTACTGGTGCTGCTGTAGATGGTGAGGAAAAAGCTAATGATTATGACCTGTGTGCCAGGTACAAATAAAATACCAAGTGCTTTACATACTTTTTAATTTTTCTAACAACCCATTAAGCAGTTTTTGCTATCACCAGTTTTCACAAGGAGAATGATTACCAGGGAATATTTTTAGCAGAGTAACTGGTATTATGTATAAGTAGTTCTATATGAGTTTTCTAATAATATATTTTTTTATTTTTGATATTTGAATAAGAGCATGCCATTTTTCTCCCTTTCATTTTCTCGTTCCTGCTCAGAAATCCTTATTATTATTATTATATCCTTTTCTGTCCCTCTATATTTTCCCACATACCTCCCTAATTAAAGCCCCCTCTGTTTTTTCCTATTTCCTTCTTCAAATTTATATCCTGATATTCCTTTCTCTATTGCTCTCATGTATCTCCAATGGTTTTCTTTTCCTTTCCTGGTTTCTGTACTTAGTCCAGGTTATGTGTTCACATCTGAAGATTTGGAGCTATGGTCCACAAATAAGAGGGAACATGAGATGCGTATTTTAGCTGGGTCTGGGTTTCCTCACTCAATATGATCTTCTTTAGTTCTATCCATTTACTTGCAAATAGCATCCCATAATATAGTATGTACCCCATTTTCCCTATTTCTTTGTCAGTTGAAGCACATTTAGGTTGTTTCCATTTCCTAGCTATTGTGAATAGAGCAGCAGTAAACATGGATGAACAAGTTTCTGTGAAGTAAGATGTTGAGTCCTTTGGGCGTATGCTGAGGACTGCTATAACTCAGTCATATGGTAGAGTTACTCTAAGACTTTGGAGGGTTCTCCACTTTGGCTTCCAGAGTTGCTGGACCAGTTCGCAATACCAACAGCATGGAATGAAGGTTCACCTTTTACCACATCCTCTCCATCATTTGTTGTCTGTTGTTTTGTTGGTATTTGCCATTCTGACTGGGGTAAGATGAAATCTCAGAGTTCTATTGATTTGCATTTCCCTAATTTCTAGGGACAATGAACCCTTTTGAAACATTCTTCAGCTATGTTATTTATTTCTCTCTCTTTTTTGAGAATTCTATGTTCAGATCACTTTTTTTGAATGGGTCATTTTGATTTTGACTCTTAGCAACAAAGGTGTTTGAACCAATATTTTGAAGACACCAAAACTTAGGCTTTTCATTATCATCAGTAAATAAAGGAATTTCTGTGAGTTACACAGTGGCTATGAAGGAAAACATGCTCAGCAGGAGTAGACGCTTCTGTGCATGACCATCCTTTCCCAGGCAGTCATCCCACGAGAAGACTTTAAGATACATGTCTACAAGTTCCTAGGTGATGCATGTCAAAACCATAGTTCCTTATACCTACTATCTTAAATTCTCTTCAAATAATTTCAATATGAAGAAGTCAATTGAGAAACCAACTCTTCAACCAAATTATACTATGCACTTGAACGGCTTAGTTCTATAAAGGTGAAGAGATTGTATAGCATTATTTGAGACAATTTAGAGAAAATGCCTCTGGGAAGTATTGGAACACATATGCATCTGCAAAGCATCTGAAAAATACAACCAGACCTAGTAGAAGTTGCAGTGAACTAAATTCTGCTACAAAGGGCATCCAAGGACATAAAGGTTAAAGTTACAGAGGCAGATTAGATCAGTGACCCTGAAGCAGAGCCATTTTAACATTGTTTTAATTTTTGAAGGATAAATTTCAGATTATGAAGTACTTCAGAAGTCTACAGAAACTAAAAGAAATGGCAAGAAAACATGGACATCATTTGAGGTCATTAAGAGACTTACCAGAAATTTGGCAAAAGTATAGCCATTATAATCTAATGAATAAACATACTTAATGATTATCAGTCTATTAAAAATATCTTATAGATTTACTGAGAACTACAAAGGCAAATCAGAATTATGATTTATTTTATTCTCAAGGCTGCCAAAAGTTAAAAACACTGCCTTGTTCCAAAATTAAATTCAAATTGTACTAGCATGCAGGATAGCAGCCACTAAAATCATACTCTAAAGAGATAGATAAGAGAAAATTGTTTTGTTACTGGCAATCAAACGTAAATCTTGTCTTTTCCTCAAAGGGAGTCGAGATCGTATCTAATTCCCCAGCTTTGAGGAAGCAGAAGTAGCGCTAGCAAGGGGTCAGAGAGCAGCAAAACTGTTTCATTCAGGTGGTGACAGTGTCATTCTTGGCCACTGGGAATCTGACAAAAAGGATTTGCCAGTAACTAAGAGGAAATGCTCTTGTAGAGATTTCATGGCATTAGTTACCACAGATTGTAAGGTGACTATTTCTTCTTTATATTTTTCAAGTATTCTAAATTCTAATGTGCATATTTTCAAAAACAGAAATAACCACTTATTAGTCTCTTTTATTTATAAACTAGTGAATCTTAAAGCCTTGATGCGAAAGAAGTAAGAATTTAAATTAATAAATATTAAAATTAATAAATATTAAATTAATAAATATAGAGAAATCTGTAGGTATCAGAGAGGAGTGAGAGTCTACATACATTGTTTTCTCTGGTGTCACTGTTCGTGTTAGAGAATGGTGTGGAGCTTTCTCAGAAGGGTAAAATTAAAACTATGATGTGATCCAACTTTATCATTCTTGGGCACATACCCAAAGGAGTCTGTCCTTCTGCAGAGAGAGTTGTATATCCATGTTCATTGTTCCTCTTTTCACAATAACAGGGAAACAGAATCAGCCTAGACATCCATCAACAGAATATTGCATAATGGGGCTAGATGTGCACAACGGAATTTTATTTCATTATTTAAAAATACTGAACGTAGGCAACTGGATAGTTGTGTGAGGTCTTCTAGACCCCTAAGACAAATAATATATGTTCTCTCCCATGTGCAAACTGTGTCTTCTAACTTTTATATGCGCATACTAATGTGAAAGTGGGTCTGAGAAAAAAAATCATGACATAAGGAAGGATACCATGAGAAGGTGAAAACAGGTTTTAGGGAGAGTACCAGAGTACATGACCTGTTACAGTGGAAAGGGGACATAGAAGTAAGAGGAAGAGGTGGGCAAGAGGATCAGCCAAAGCAAAGCTGTATGGATGTATGTAAATGCCATGGTGAAATCTCTTATTTTGTATGCTAATTAAAAAATAAATAAATAAAACAGCAATAAAACACTCATGGATATTTAGGAAGATATGAGAAATGATCGTTTTCAAAGCATTTTGTGATGAGTGGAAACACAAGATTTGCTGAACCTAAGCCGTAACTTTCACACACAGGTTTCCATTGCTAAAACAAATGACCTGAGAATGGGTAATTGATAATGAAAATTAACTTATTTCTTACTGTTCTGGATCCTAGGACATCTAAGAGAAGAAGCGTCAGACTGCTCCCTATCAATGTAACTATTAGTATCAATGTAACTATTCAAATTTCCAAAGATTTTCCAGATGACACACTGGGTGCTAACTGACAACTCACTGTGAACTTGTTACATTGAACTCACCTTTTCTGCTGAGTAGTGACCCTGCTCTCAGATTCTGTATGGCTATGGAGTTACAGTGCAAATCACGTATTATGAAGCAGCTCCGCCTGGCCAAAAGCAGTTTGCTTAGAAAGTTAGTCTTATTGCTGTCATAAACACCATGACATTAATTACTGCCTTCAAGTATTTAGTGTCCACAAGTTCCTTTCTAGGTTCCAAGGGCACTTCCAGACAAAACCCTTCACTCCATTTCGAGGAAGTTTCAGGCGGAGTACTTCAGATGTTCTCAAATAGTGGAGCCAGAAAATTCCCTCTTGTGGGAGAAAGCCTCCTACTAAACTTGTCAAATTAAAACCCAGTTTGTGCAAAGGAAATAGAGAGAGACACACACACACAAACAGTGAGTTGGAGAACAGCCTAAGTTCAGTCTAACTTGTATGTAAGTGAGCTTACATATAACACTAGTTACAGTTTCCCAAGATCTCCCTATCCCACCCCTGGAACTCAGAAGAAAATCATGTAATGATGATTAAATAAAACAAAAGAAAGTTGTTTTAAAGAAATTTAAAACAGAAAGCATTTTAAAAGAAATGTGTCCCAACCACCCATGGAGATACTCAATCAGCAGCACTCAGTGATATTTTTTTCCCATGATATGATATTCTCTTACATAGTGCATTCATGATGTGGGATTCCCCTCTGTAAGATATGAATATGTTCTATTACCATTGGGTAATAGAGAAGTTGCTTTGGCCTGTAGCAGGGCAGAATATAGCCAGGCTGGAAGAGATACAAAGAGAGATAGGCAAAGTCAAAGAGATGCTATGAAGCTGTTGAAAGAGAAAGATGCCAGAACAGAGCCTTACCTGGTAAACCACAGCCTGGCGATACACAGATGAATAGAAATGGGTTAATTTAAAATGTAAGAGCTAGCTAGAAACATACATGAGTCATTGGCCAAACAGTGTTGTAATTAATATAGTTTCTGTGTGATTATTTGGGTCTGGGTGGCCAGGAAATGAAAGAGTGGTTCCTGCCTGCACATTCCCTTATTTAATGGCAACTAAGCATGTGGCTGGGCTGTGATAGGCTTGCATATGTTATAAACAGTCTTAAGCTCCATCTCTATAAAAGTTCAAAAGGAACAAGTCAGGAGGCTGAACAAAGTTTCTTTTAAAGTAGTAACCATAAATGGACCATTTTAGTTGATCTTTGGGTCAGCCATTATAACAACAAAAGCATTAGACAACGTGTCAAGTCCTGCTTGAGGTGATGATCACTTTCCCTGAGAACCATATCTGAGAATCTATGGACCAGCCTTCCTCATGAATTGTCTGACTCTGCTCCTGTGCCCAACTGGTTTAGCTTATCGAAGTGAACAGGTCTCAATTCTTTTTGGAAATGTTATTCAGCCTTCAGAGTTCTGGAAGAAGAATAAATGTTATGTACTACTTGCTATTAGAGAAACTTTCCAAGGAAGAGCAGAAACAATAGGATCAAAATATATTTTATGAAAAAATTAATAAAGAAGTGACTTTCCTTTGGGACATAAGCCTGACAAGCAAGAGCATCTATCAAACACCCACTTTGCACCAGACATTCTGCTCACAAAATGGGCTAAATCCTTTTAATTGTCTTGAAAGTCTAATAGTTTCCCACCATTATTACCCATTAAAGTGTCATTTAATAGGATCCTAAGTTCCATGTTGGCAGAAACAGCTGTATTTATCTTTTAAAAAAATCTTGCAATGTTGAGCAGATCCTGGCTTTGCACAAAGCAGAAAGACAGCAAATAATCCTGGTACCCTCTTTTCAAGTGTTCATTCAGACTTGACAAAGCATTAATGCTGAAAAGCATTTGCTGCCATTTTATTAACTTGTGGCTGAGTGTTTGAAGTTATTGACTGTTAGCTGTCCTTGGAAGCTGAGTTCTTTTGCTGGAGCCTAGTATTAAAATGTGACTTACAACTGGAAAGCTGGTCTTCCTGAATTTGTGATTCTGACAGTTAACAAAACTTATCCACTGAAGCAAGACTAAGAAGCTGAATTATTCTCATGGATAGTAAACGGGACAGAGAGAAAAACTTCCATCCCATTTTGGAGGACAAAGGGTCCTGAAATTCCCTAACATGGCTTTCAGGGCCCCAAATAATTGCATTCCTATTTCATCAATCTTTGGACATTTGGTTTCTCTGTCCCTTTTTGATTTCTCCTTATCTTACTTATTTATTGATGACAGTAAGAATCAGTTTCATATGCCAGCTAGACTAGACCACTGTATCCAGATACTGGGCCAACTATTATTCTAGACTGGAGATATTTTAAAATTTTAACATATAAATCAATAGATGTAGAATGTCCTCCATAAGATGAAGTCATTTTATCTAAACAGTAGAAGGTCTTGGAAAACCTTCCCCTAAGGAAGAGAGAATTCTGCTAGGAAACTGTCTGAATACTCTTTTTTTCTGTGTTTCTTCCCTGGGTCTCCAGCCTGTTCACCTACTGCAAAAAATTTGGGCTTCCCTGTCTCCATAATTATATAAACCAAATCCTCAAATAAATCTCCATCATAAACTTGTGTGTGTAAAATATTTATACTAGTTCTGGTTCTCCAGAGAACCTTGACTAATGAAGTCACCAATTTATGTCTCTAGCACTAAATTCAATGCTTCAAACACAGAGTAGATCAAATGAAAGTTGATTGCACTGAAATAACTTAAATCGATCTGACTTGCAGGAAAGAAAATATTTCAGATATATTGTCAGGACTTTTCTCTTAAGAGCCCACACTGCTGAAGCTATTATATTCGGTGATTGATTTTTATTTGCCTTATGCTTCTTTTTTTTTTTTTTTCTGGTCCAGTGAAGACAACTGAGGAAATGCAGGGCAAGGCAATTCCTGATCCATTAATATGTCAGCCTCTATTTGATGACAAAATTTACTTTATCAATCATGCCAATGCTGATCCAACGGTCTCAAATAAAAACCAGTAAGAATTTTAAATCTATCAGTTGGCGCTACTCTCCAGTCGGGGTGAGATTACTCTGGATTCCCAAGCCAATAGAAAGATTCAGACAAGAAACATTTTCTCATATATCTCCAAACATCGTTATCCTAGTAACTTGAACGTCATTCTACAATTTGAAGCTACAAAGGTTTTAAAGCCCTGAACAGGTTCTTAATTAGCCAGTGTGAAGGAAGAAATGTCTAGTAAGACTTTTGTTTGCCGGTCAAGACGAATTTCTCACATAAAGAATACTGGCTATTAACTACCTATGGTTATACCTGGATGGAGATGGAGAGATGGATATGGATAGATAGAGTTGGGTAGATGAATAAATGGAGATGGATAGATGGGTATGGGCAGATGGATATGCCTGGATGGATATGGGTAGATGGATATAGGTAGATGAATATGGATTCTTGTTAGAATTTAGGCTGTAGTAAAGATAACTGGAGATTCTAAGAGGGAGGCACCTGTCAAGTATTTGCGCTGAAAAGAATATAAAGGTTACTAGGCTCAAATTTTAAAATTGTCACTTTAAATGAGACTGATTTGTCTAGTTTTTTTAAACTAACATTGGTAAAGTAGTAATCAAGATATTATCAAATATACAAATATTGAAAGTATCAGAGAATAAGAGACAGAGGTAGAAAAGAAAAGTAAGCTTCCATAGCTACAAACTGGACATCCAGTCCAATTCAAAACGGGCACCGACATTTTCCTAGAGAATAAGTTCTGTGTCATCTTGTCTTGAACACCAGGTATCTTAAACTTTTATTCTCTTTGCAAAATTTTCGTCTGGGTCCAAATGTTCTTCTTATTTTTATTTTGGAAGGCCTTTCTTAAAGGCCTTTTGAGCAAAAATAAAATAAAATAAAATAAAATAAACTTTGTCTTTCTCCCAAAAAAGACAGAGGGAAAAGTGTCCTGCTTCAGATTATGCTGCACTGTGCCCCAACAGTGTGCCCCGAAAATTGAGTGTACTAAAGAGAGCGAGAAGACACTCCCAAGGTTGTGTGCTACCTGACACCATTTTACCATGCGTCACCCCATACACAAGACCAAAAGCAGTTATTCTGAAAACCCAAAACAGTGAACTTTTTGGATTAACCGATTTCCCAAGCATTCCTACAATTTCACGGTTATTTATAGCTTTTTTCCCCCAGAACAATTTGTAATTTAAATGGCTACAGTTTAAAGCTACAGGAAGTGACTTTGCAGTGTCTGTCACATTGAGGTCTTTTTCTATTGTTTCTTCACCCATTTGGGTAGAAATAAATCTATGAATAAAGTAATGCAAAGAGCATGTGAGCTCCGGGAAGCTGTGAGGCTCACAGGTTAAGCAATAACCACTTTTATTTAGCCTTTTACAACATGGATTATGCTTATATTACCGTATAACATTACCATAATCATTTCCCAAATCAATACCAATGTTTAGTAATTGCCAAATAAGAAAACACTAAATAAAAGAAAAGAAAAAGGCAAGTTCACTGTGATTTTTGTAGAAAAACTTTCAAAGAGAAATATAGGACCCTTCTTCCTTAAGAATCATATTTTTTGTTTGTTTGCTTTTGCTTTTTTTTTCTGAGGGGGGGGGAAGTACTGCTTTATTTATTCCTGCATCTGTTAGGTCAGATTATATCACTGAGGGAAGTCAAGACAGGAATTGAAGCAGGGGCCATGGAGGGGTGCTACTTATTGGCTTCGTCCTCATGACTTGCTCAGCCTGCTTTCTTTCTTTCTTTTTATTTATTTACCTATCTATCTATCTATCTATCTATCTATCTATCTATCTATCTATCTATCTAAAATTTCCACCTCCTCCCATCCTCCCATTTCCCTCCCACTCCCCCTCGCTCTCCAGTTCTAAGAGAAGTCAGGGTGCCCTGCCTTGTGGGAAGTCCAAGCCCCCTACTCCATCCAGGTCTAGGAAGGTGTGCATCCGAACAGACTAGGCTCCAAAAAGCCAGTGCATGCAGTAGAATCAAAATCCAGTATCATTAACATTGGCTTCTCAGTCAGTCCTTATTGTCAGCCACATTCAGAGAGTCTGGTTTGATCACATGCTCGTTCAGACCCAGTCCAGCTGGCCATGGTGAGCTCCCAATAGATCAGCCCCACCGTCTCAGTGGGTGGGTGCACCCCTCACGGTCCTGACATCCTTGCTCATGTTCTCCCTCCTTCTGCTCTTCAGCTGGGCTTTGGGAGCTTCTGGTATGTTTCTCTGTGTTGTCCATTTCTTATTATTTTCCGCTCTCTTCTATTTATAGGTATTATCTGCTTCCTTTGTGCATTCCCTATGATCTTCTATTTCTTTTTATTTAGGATATTATCTAATTTCCCTTTTCATATTCCCTTTCACTAGCTCATACAGACAGAGATCTTAGTCTATCATCTTACATAGAAGTCACATATCTTAGCTTTTGTTTTAGAGTTGTTTTTTTTAACAATTAAAAAATAATGGCCTAACATTTGGAGATAATAGACAAAGACAGGTTTGAGAATCATTGAAAGATATCTCAATATAATGTATCTTTCACAATTTTAGGCATATAATGGATATCCAATAAAGGTTTTCTTTCTTCCCTTTCTCTTTCCATATATCAGGATATTAAAAAATTGAGTCTGAAAAACTCAGGCTTCATGTTAGCACTGCCAACAGCAGATATAGTTTAAAGATTATGTTAACTTTATATATTTCTATATAATAATGGATAACAGAGCCTACTTCAGTTTATGAAAGTTAAATGAGATGCTGATAGAGGACTAAACATTATCCCATTTTTTTTTTCAATTTGCAAGGTTTGATTTAGGGGAAGAACAGGCAGATTATTAACTGTGTCCATCCTTTGTAATCCATGGAAAAATTCACACCCATTTTACTTTGTAATCCATGGAAAAATTCACACCCATTTTACTTTTCTTCTTCTCACTCCCTTCTAGAGTTCACTGAATTACAATAACAGCTCATGCTACTAGAACAAATATATACCAAACACCTCAAATATGTATGCACAATGTAATTATTTTGAATCATGAAACCTGTGCCAGAAAATATACATGTTTTTTTGTCATATATTTTTCTCCCCGGTTATAGAAAAGCCATATCATTTGTCTTTCATATTTTCTAAAAATGTCTTCGTCTGTTAATGTATAATTTTATAAATTTCTTCTTGAGAAAAGAGTGAAAGGAGAAAAATAACAAAAGGAAGTCAAAAGGCAAAAATGGACGGAAGAAGAAACATCGGGAAACAGGAAGAAGAAAGAAGTGGGAACGAGTAGAGAGATAACAGCTGGGCATTGAGCACTCTCTGTGTGGCAGGGTACTGTACTTGATGTGAAACATTTTTAATCGCAATGGTCATGTGCAGTTAAAATAAATATCAAATAAAGAACCGTATAAAGCATCGATTTGTCTTCAGAAGTTGAAAGCAAAATAGAAATGGGTCAAAACGCCTTTAAACACATGAGGCTATTTAATCCTTAACTTTCCCAGTTCCAATTTCAAGCTGACATTATATTTTTGGGTTTAACAGATTGCTATTTTTATCTTTTTGTAGTGGTAGTCGTAAAAATTGTTTTCATTGTTACTGTTCAACACATAAAATTAATGTTAAAATGACTGTCTATGATATAAATGGAAGAGACTAATTCACATGGATTTTAAGTAAAAAAAAAAAAAGATCCCTCAGTTCACATCTCACATGTGCCTACTTCTGTTGAAGAAAACTAGATAAAATTCTCACAGTTCTATTTCAGTGCAACTTTTCTTAAGAAAGATTTTTGGAATTCTCTGGCTAGGCTCTTTTTCTAAGACTAAGTTCTCAGGAAAATCAAGTCCCACTGCATTAAGGTTTTAGATCTTATGCACTCAATTAACTTATCTTACACGCATACGAAATGGTTCTGGTTATGCACCACCATGGGAAAACTGAAAATAGCAACTCAACCTTTTTTTTTTTTCCTGAAGCATTCGATTCTCCCATAGAACGCCAGTTGAGAAAGTTTCTCAACTGGGAGACATGGAGGGAGCAGCATTAAAATTATGCTTTTAAAACCATGTTTGCCAGTAAATAAAAGATGTATGCAATACAAGTAGATGTTAAATTAGTATGGAGCGTTCATCTAAGCTGAGGGAGTAGCAATCCCAGACATTTAGTATACAATTGAAGGGCCCCTGTTCTGCCAAGGTTTAACTGGAGACACTTATAGGAGCATGGGTGAGTTTGGAGACATCACTAAATGGCCTACCCCAGTGTGGGTGGCATCACCCTAGCGTGGGTGGCAGCTCAGCAAAGGTGTATAACTAGAGTCTTTTGTACTCCTTTCAGGTCAGCTACTCCACCAGAGGGGACTTCCTTTTCTTGAAATTGTCACAGTTCTTATACCCCACTGGAGACTCCTGCTAAGGCCTGAAAGTTATGTGTGAGTATATCAGTCTCGAATAGCTTTCTTCTCCCCTATAGAAGGGTGCATTTTGATCTGGAGGAAATAGCTACTCAATAGCCCCGATGTTAGAAATGATGGTTGAGAAGTCATTGTAATATTTAAAATTCTTCATGGGATGTGAACTACAAATAAGAAAGGAAAGAAAACCAGTTCTGTATCAAATACACACGCTTTGCTCAATTCCTGTTGTGTATGAACACTTCTCTTCCAAACAAGGGCACAGGAAAAGAGTAATCTGGAAAAGCAGCAAACTCTTAGACAACCGCCATCTTAATCAAACTACAAATCACGGGAAGACACTACTCTATGTATATTCTCATCAGTTTGTCACAATAGGGACCAATCTGCCACTCTTACTCGGGTATAATGCAGGCTCAAGAAGAACAGAGTAGGCAGATGGGACTTTAAAGGTGTTTGAACTAAAAATGACTAGAAATATTTCAAATTGGAGAATAGCCATGAATCTAAAAGTTCAAGAGCTCCAAATAGGCTAAAATCAATAAGTATATAAATAAACAGAGGACAAATGATGATGATGATAGACAACAGATGAATGATAGATAGATGATAGATAGAAGATAGATGTTAGATAGACAGATAGAACACCTGCATAAATGTCTCCAAATTTCAATACCACCTTCATTGTCTACTGAATACTTTAACAGAGGTTATTTCTAACTTTTTCATGTGTCTGAGGAAACACTGAAGGAAGACCCCTGACTTAAGTAGTATGTACAGCAAAGAGTGTTTATTGTGCCAGTATGCATGTGGGGTCGCTCACCTGTACAAAATGTGATGTCTCTGAGCGGAGCGTACAGGCCCCTTTGAAGCACAGCTAAGGGAAGTTTTAGGGACAGTTAGGTCATCTCATACAAAACTGGTTAAGCAAGCAGTAGTTATATTAGTATACTTTTAATTGGCTAAAGTTTAGTCTTATTGTTTTTGGACACACTTGCCTGAGCCTGGGCAAGTCCGGTCGTGACTCACAAGGGGGCTGCTGGATTTTTCCCTTAGACTTTGTGAGGCTGACCTGACTTGGGGCCTTGTGCTTGTTCTCTCTCCTCCCTCAATGGAAAGGAACTGTGGATAAAGAGCCCTTTGTGGGAGAGACACCTGATTGGCCCTTCTCGGATAACTGAACCCTAAGCTCAGTAGTGAGGGTGGGAGAGGTAAACCCGTTCACAGTTGTAAAGCAAAGAGAGGTAAAAATTATGTAGTTATTGTAGGTTACACATGGAGTAAAACCTCTTATTTTATCAACAGGAGATGCAGTTTCTTTTTGCTTCCCCTTAATTAGATTCTATCACAGCTTTTTCCAACCACAAGTAATGGAGCTAGCCTTGTGTCAGTTTAGTCCTGAAGATTAGCTCCATGCAGTTCCTCTCTGTAGGACTCCTTGCTACTGGAACTCAGGTCACAGGCCCCTGCACAGTGGGAAGCAAACATCATAGCAGACTCACACCACACAGGGAAGTCCCAACACACAGCCACCTCCCTGAAAACACTGCTTGGGGTGAGCTGGAGTTCCCTTGGACACTCTACCTCAGGTCATCCCCCAGAGACTGAACTTCCGTCAACATGATCTGCTGTAGGGGGCACAGCCCACATGAGGCAGCTAACACTGGATAATGAGGCAAAAGACAGTTGTTTCATCCTAAAGCTTTGGGATCCTAGTAGACCGGAAAAGTCTTCTCCAGTTCATTATCCTGACAAGAAAATGCTGACTTTGACATTGTGACCAAACAGAAGCAAAGATGTGACAAAAGGTGACTAACATTGTGTGAAACCACAGTAAAGATAGGTTAGCACTGCATACAGTCTTACATCACCAGCTGAACACGGTTGGCTATCAATGATTACACAATGTCTGTAAATTTATTTTTGTCCCCTATTGAGCAATGCTAATTGTATGGGAAGACACCATGTTAAATATTTGCCTATCATTAACAGCAATTAGACAAATCTGGTGGTTTGAAAATAAACAGTATATTCAGTAATGATTAACTCGTTTGGAAGATGATTTCAGAGTCATGGGCCATGTATTAAAGTAACACAATTTAGATAAAAATTGTTAGAGATGTCAATTCCATTGTAAACATCATTAATTCTAATTGAGCTTTGCTACGATAACCAAATAATGTTTAATTTAATTTTAAACGTGCCAGAAAATCAATATACATTGGGTTTTAAGTGGCAAATCATATTTCAGGTCTTAATCCATGAAACTTCTGTTTTAAATTTAAACTTGTTTTCAGAAACAGATGTTTCAAAAACTATTTTAAAATGTTTTATCCCTCTAATATATTGCTCAAGCTTTCCAAAAGATGTTTCACTTGGAAACTGAAAGCATTAGATTTTTGAGAGACTTATGTGTTTACTTAGTCTCTTCTTAATGAAGATAGTAGTTTCATCTAAGAAATTAATCAGACCAACTGTGGTAGTTTGAATGTAATTGGCCCCCATAATCTCATAGGGAGTGGCCCTATTAGAAGGTGTGGGTTGTTGGAGTAGTGGTCTTGGAGGAAGTGTACCACTGTGGGGGGCAGGCTTTGAGGGTTTTTTTTCTCAGGCTTCCCTCAGTGTGACTCCCACTCCACTTCCTGTTGCCTGCAAGATGTAGGAAACTTGGCTATTTCTCCAGTACCATGCCTGCCTGTATACCACATTTTTCTTAACATGATGAAACTGTGAGCAAGCCACCTCAATTAAATTGTTATCATTTATAGGAGTTGCCATGGTCATGGTATCTCTTTACAGCCATAGGAATCCTAACTAAGACACCAACTCTACTAAGTATAAACTGTAAAGAGGGAAATTAAATTGGATTGGGGGTGCAATCTTGGCCTGATGGGGTTGGCCATGAAGCTCAAGACTAGATGCTGATAAACCCCTGGAAAGAACGTACAGTCCTGCTCATAGTAGGTCATCACTTAGGAAACCACTTCAACTTCGAAATTGTACTATTCCCTACACATACTCAAATTAGAATTGGAACTTTGAAACATAAATATTTGAGTAGAGACTGATGCTTTTCTGCTCATCAACAATTTCTACCAGGCAAGACAAACAATTCATCATCTTTGTCAATAACATTTAATAAAATCAGTTTTGTATTTCAGAAATTGTAGTAGGCTTTGTTGATACAATAGTATCTAAAGTAAAACCCCTACTCACATGGAATTTGTATAGAATTCCATGCATAGATATAGAGAAAGATGAATGTACAAAATATACAATAAAGGGTCAGACATTATAGGTGTCAAGACAAAAATAAGTTAAGTACTTATCTGTTTAGTTTTCGTCTGGATGACTTGTCCATTGGTGAGAGTGTGGCATTGAAATCTCACGCTATCAGATGTGGGGTCAATATGTCATTTAACTTGTAGAAGTATTTCTTTTACAAACTTCAGTGCCCTTGTTTTTGTGGCACAGATGTTAGGAATTGAAATCTCATCTTGGTGGATTTTTCTTTTGATGAGTGTGTCATGTCCTTCCCCATCTCTTTGATTAGTTTTGGGTTGAGGTCTATTTTTATAGATATTAAAATGACTACCAGCTTTCTTCTTAGGTCCATTTGCTTAGTACATCTTTCCCCCAACCCTTTACCCTGAATTAATGCCTATCTTTGATGCTGAGGTGTGTTTCTTGGATGCATCAGAAGAAGAGATACTGTCTTTGTATCTGTTCTGCTAACCTTTGTCCATTTCTTCTGTGGTATCTTCAACTCCTGAGATTCTCTTTTGCATCTCTTGTATTCTATTGGGGAAGCTTGCCTGTCTAGTTCCTGTTTGAAATCCTAGAAGTTTCATTTCCAGAATTTGATCACTTTATGTTTCTTTTTTGATTCTATTTCCATTTTTTCTTCTACTGTTTGTGTTTGCCTAGATTTCTTTAAGGAATTCTTCAGTTCCTCAGACTGTTTGTGTTTTCCTGGATTTCTTTTCTGGATTTATTAGTTACTCCTGTAAATATTTCTACCATCTTTATATAGACAGTCTTAAGGTCTTTTTATTGTGCTTCAGCTATGTTGGTATATTCTGAGCCTGCTATGGTAGTTATTTCTGATATCTAGTGGAGACATATTGCCTGGTGTTATAGATTCTGGTCTTATATTGGTGTCTAGGCATCAGATTTGGGATGATTATAGGTCTGGGTGCTGTTTTCTTGGGTTTTGTTCATCTGTATTGTTGTTGTTGTTCAGTGGGTGTTTTCCTTCTTGGTTTCTGCTTCCTGTCTGGATTTTGGCAGAGTGTAATGACTGTGTATTACCTGTTTTCCTGGCCTGATCAGGCAGGATGCTCACATGGAATGCCTGCTGGTTGTGGAGGCTTTGATACAGGGGCAAATGGAGGAGGAGGTTAGGTCTAGTGAGAACCACAGAAGGATGTGAGCTGGGGGAAAGGAGGCTGCAGCTGGTGTTCTGTTGGAGTGCTAAAGATGAGACTGGGAGATGGAGTCTGGGGGAATGGCTCTGAGGGGAAAAGAGAGAGAAAAAGGGTTGTGATCTGCCTACGTGGTTTTCTAGCATCATGACCGGGTTTGAGCAGGGGGTGCCTGCTTGAGTTAGGGTCTGGGATACAGTGATGGGTGGTGGGAGAGAGGTTAGGGGGGGCTGGTTGTGAGATCTACAGAAGATGTGGGCAGTGGCGAAGAGAGGATGCAGCTGGTAATCTGTTGCAGCGCTAGACACTAGATTGAGGGATTAGGTGTAGGGCTCCAGAGTCAGGCTTCTCTTATTTGCAATTCTTTCTGTGACAATAAGAAAAATAGTATACATGAAATTCTAGCACCCTAAGAATTGCATTGTGGGATTTTGTAATCAACCCCTACCTTCCCTAAAGCCTACCAATCAGTGAGTGGTTGTGTATTCTTACATTTTGTCTTTTCTAGAATGTCCTAGAAGTAATGAAATCTGGCTTTCTTCGCTTGAGGTATTATTATTACAATTGTAATTATTACTTAGAAAACTTTTTAAATGTTTCTGTTTAACTTCTGTTTCCACAAGACTATCTCAGAAGTTCCAGTAGAAGGTAAGAGAGACAGAAAATGAATATCCTGAGTCACCAGGATAAATATGATTTTTATCTATTACATGTTTCCATGGATACTTTGTTTTCAAAGTTTTATAGTGATTTTAAACATTTTTACAACATTAATAACTCTGAGTCAATGTAATTTTAATAGTGATAGTTTGAAACAGTTGAAGGAGATATTAATAGGAAAATGGAAAAAATGTACAAACTACTTAACTTTTGTATAAGTATGAATAGTAAGAAAAATCCTAGGAATTTTGCTTAATTGAGGTAAAGATAAGTTTATATAACCACCTATGGGATCATAATATAGGCATATACATCATATACACATATACATCATAATCATATATGCATAGGAAACTTTGGAAGAAAGTCAGTTTGACAATGTCAAGCTTAAGAGAATTCCAGTTTACAATAGAGAAGTCCACTAATCTCTTGGAGTTCAGCAATTAGTCCTGGACTAAAGATACATATTTGGTTGTTACTGGTTCATTAACATTGATAACATGTACATGAATCACTCAAGGAAGATTAAAAGCTTAAAATTCCATTTGCAAAACACTAGGGTGTGCAGAATAAGTAGGAGAAGACGACAAGGGAGACAAGACAGGAAAGCATGATGTCACTAACTTCAAAGTCTTTTGAGGAGTAAGGTAGTAGATGATGTCAAGGGTCTCAAAGGAAGGGGTAGAGGTTAAGAACACTAATGGTCCCTCTGGATTTCCCTGTTCTAAGATTGCTGAGGACAACAAAGGTTTCAGTGTATCAGAAACTCAAGCTTTTCTGCAAAGACAAGGAAAAGAGCTAGACCAGAAACAGTAAGATGGGTTATTATCCCTCAAAGTTTGCTTTAGGAGAAAGACATACCCTGGGGAATTACAGGGTCATTAGGAGCAATGCTCACTTGAAAACACTTTAGAACATGGCTTGATGTCTCACACATTTAAAAAAAAAAGGTGTTATTATTTATTTTTGAAAACCACTTTGTAGGTATTGAAAAACGTAGTTTTACGAAATTATAAATGAAGATCGTAAGACCCCAAGATAGTAGACAATATCAACGAGACAGTGTTTTCCAGACACAAAAGGGAGGATGTACAGATGAATTCAGAGACTGTGACAGCATGTCTGAGTTCAAACTAGACAAAATCCCAGCACAAGAAGGGTAAGTGGGTATGAAGCCCCGGTTCTAGTCCAGGACCCACTCACAGCCCATAGCTGCTGGAGAGAAAATCACTTTTCTTCAGTAGAGAGACACTGGGAATAACAACCTCACCCACCACATTGTAAATTTTCAGTAGTTATTAGCCAACACAAATAAGACTACATAAGGGTTTTGTGGTTTTTCTTTGTTTTGTTTTTATCTTTTTGTTTTAAGAGAGAGAAAGAACATGAAATTGAGAGGGTAGGGAGCTGGAGAAAGGGGAATCTGGGAAGAATTGAGGGAGAGGAAAAATATGATGAGAGAATATTAAAACTGGGCAATGTTGGCACACACCTTTAATTCTAGAACTCACGAGACAGAGACAGGTGGATCTCTATGAGTTTGAGGCCAGTCTGGTCTACAAGTGAGTTCCAGGACACACAGAGAAACCCTGTCTCATAAAAACATATATACACATGGAGAGAGAGAGAGAGGAGGGGAGGGGGATAGAGAATGAAATCATGTATGTATAATGAAATTCTCAAAAAAAATGTAGGCAACATCAGATATAAATCCAGTCATTAGTGGGCACAATGCTGTTCTTGTATTTATGGATAACTAACTTAATTCAATAAATGGTAAATTTACTTTGGTAACGTAAGGGGAGAATTAAGCAAATGATACTTCATAAAGAGAGCATGTAAGAGACCATAAAATGTTTCCTACAGTATTGACAAATTTTACCCAGTTAACAGTCAGAAATTTTATTGTCATAAAGTTAAAAGAAGGGAGATTTTAGAGATTCAAAATGTAAAACCGGGCAATCCTAACACTATATGCTCAGCATTAAATTATCTTCACAGCTTACATTTATACACACACTCACACCAATAATAATTAAAGAATTAAACAACCATGAATTTGATAAGGAGTTGGAAGGGCATAAGAGGAATTAGGAAAATTAGTAAGAACTAAATTAAAACGTATCAGCATGGTAACTTCAAACACACAAAGGTAATCATTCGCCTGTCGCCTTTGCCTCTAGGAACTTGACTCGTAACCTCTCAAAGCCTCAAAAAACTCATCAGGAAGAATGGCGTAGTGATGGCGAGTCACCCTAGGGAATGCTTGTGAGGGCTAAATTATTAATATAAATCATGTCTTGATATCAAAATTGGGCAAAAGTCATTCATCGATGAGAGGTGGATGAAGTTGGGCGGGAAGATGATTTCATTCCCTAAAACAGAACTGCCCCTAAATAACTGAGCACACTGAAATAAACAAGTTTAAGGGTGTTTATCTGAACGTTCGCACCATTTTCTATCTGGAGGCATTAGGCTAGTGCAGTCCCCTTAGACAGAATGTTCTCATACGCAATGATTCAAATGAACTCCACCTGTGTTTACACAATATAAAATCAATGAGCAGTTACGCCTGCAAAGTGACAAGCCACAGCAAATGACAATCTTTCTTCCATAGGTGGGAGAGAAAATACAGTAGAAAACATTATTCTGTAAGTTGTTAAACTTTGGGAGGAAACCATCCCCAGTGAGGTTAATTCTTTCCAGTATTTGAACTTCCTTTGGCACTATTAAATTGATTTACACAGCATTGGAATTTACATGCATGGTCAAAATTAAAACTGGTTTTAGCAGCTTGTTGGCCTACGACTTGGAAATTGCAGGGCATTTCTTTCAAAGCTCTGATGGGAAATAACAGTTTGGGAGAATTGACTCTGGAAGCCTTAACCTTTTCCTCTCTTGTTTTTCTTGTTTTTTATTTGTTTTTCTCCTGTAGCCTCATGAAAACTGTCCAGGTCACTGATTAGGTCTCACTAAATTACTTGCACAGCTATATCTGTTTTAAGAAATATTTAAAAGTATACACTATTGTTATATTAGGAAAAGTCAACTTGAATGACTCAGAGAACCCAATAAAGCACGGCATTGTGCCAAACAACCGTAGAACAATTTTTCACGCAAGCGACTAAATGCAGATTAACAACCAATAAAAATAAATGGAAGACGTAACATTATTTATGGCTTGAGATTTTTAAATGTGTACGTAATGGGATATAGAGTAGAATTCAAAGAAAAGAAATAATTTAATTTCGTAGAAAATATTCAAAGAAATATGCACAGCTTATGCAGTTTTAAGTTCCAATGTGAAGCGTACTCATGGGCAGTCACTTTACAAAAGTTATTTGGCATTTTAAAAGTTATTTTATTACTATTATTTCTCAAAGTCACACAAAATAATAGGAAACATGAAGAAATAGAAGCCGTTCCTATCATGAAACTCTTGTGTTATTTGTGAAATTATAATAACGCCTTTATTTACTACGTTAATTCTTGAATGAGTTTTCCTGTTGGTAACACACTCCTAAGTACTTATTTTTATGTCCAAGAGAGCATTCCAATTGAAAATTAAAGTATGTTGATAATTTTCGAACAGCATATATATTTATTTTTGTAACTTCTCATGTTAGCTACTGAGATGAACATCAACTAGCAAGTATAGGAATATTAACAGAAAGATATGCTAAGCCTTACACAAGAAAATTCTATCCATTACAGGAAGAACTTGACTAGGAAGTGTAAATATTTGTGGAATTTACAATAAGTAAATAGCTATGTGGTTATATCTATCAATCTATCTACATATATATAGATATATTTCTATATTATTTTAAGAATTTTGGAAATCTATCCAATGCTTTTGTATTATATATATATATATAAATAATATATTCCACTGTAGAAAATACTCTTATTTTAAATGAAAAGGAGACAGACAGACGTAGAAAAGAAGAAGGGAGGAGACTATGAAGATATTAGCATAGCCATCAAGCATCTAAAAGCTGTGTGATTTGATTTTGGACAAGTGAAGTCATTTGTTTAGCTCTGAGGGAGAGCAGTGCAGCTTCATGGGCTTGAAAGAGAACACATTCCGTCTAACAGAAAAGCAAACAGTCTGACTAGGCTGAGACGTGTATGGCAAGGGAATGTAGAAATAAATGATAACATAGATAATACAAAAATTTTGGAAGCGAATAGCTAATTTTTTAAGTGAAGTTTGTTCCCCAAACCCGAGCCCTCATTCTTGTCCCGAGGGCTCCAAAAGAACACCACCAGCTGTCTCCTTTTCCCACTGCCCACATCTGTGGATCTCACAGACCATCCCCTCCTAATCTTCCTCCCCCAACTAGTCACCATATCCCAGCCCCCAGCTCATGGAGGCGGCACTGCCTACTCAACCACAAGCCAAGCCTGTCAGAAAACCCAGGAGGCTGCCCACAGACCTTCTCCACCCTCTCTGATCCCGCAGACGTTATTCCCCAGTCTCTTCTCCAGTTCCGAAGCACAACACCTGTGGCAGCTTTTGCTGTCCCGCAGCCCCGTTCCATCTCCTGTGGATAACACAGATCTTCCCCTTCTAATCTTCCATCTTCACACGTTGTTTTGTCTCAGACTCCAGCTCCAACAGGCTCCCCCTGCTAACCCAAGGTAACAGTAGGCTGAAGGCAGAAAGGCAGGCCCATCTCTCTCCTGCTGCTCCTGAGATCCAATCTCCACCCTGACCCTACCCATCCCCCATACCCCTGTCTCATTCCCAGCTCTGTAGCAGGAAACCTGCTTGGGCCTTCTGTCTTCTCTGTCAACATCCCCAACAGACTACAAAGACCTTCTCCTTCAACCTTCTTTCTCCTAACTAACCCCAGTATCCCAGCCTCCACCACCAGCAGGCATTCCCTGTGAACACACCAACTGAGCAGGCCAGGAAAACAGGCAGCACACAGACATTACACTCTCTAAAGATCTAGAGAGAAAACAAAAATCACGAAAATCAGGAACAAACAAGGCTGTACACTCTCTCCATAACTATCAAATATAGTAGTTAAAGTTGTAGCTATAGCATTAAGACAACTGGAGGAGATCTAGGGGATACAAATTGGAAAGGACGAAGTCAAAGAATTGTTATTTACAGATGATATGATATTATGCATAAGTGACCCTTAGAATTCTACCAGGAAACTCCTACAGCAGATAAATACTTTAGTTGCAGTGGCTATCCAATATTAACTTACAAAAAATCTGTACCCCTCCTACAAAGAAATGACCAATGACTGAGAAAGAAATCAGGGAAACAAGACCTTTACAATAGTCACAAATAATTTACAATATCTTGGGGTAACTATATAAGCAAGTAAAAGTCTTGTATGATAAAATTTCAACTGTTTGAAAAAGGAAACTGAAGAAGATATCAGAGAGGCTTCCTCTGGCAGCAGATAGGAGCCGGTGTGGAAACCCTGAGCTAGACATTATGCAGAAAGAGAGAGGCAGAGAGAGTCTACATTGGAGGTCTCCATCAAATTCCTTCCTCAGGGAGTTCTTTGAAGAGGAGGCAGAAGTGTAAGAATCAGAGGGTATGAAGGAGGTATGTCTCAAAATCCTGTATGGCGTTAGCATTAGGGGAAACTGGGTAAAGAGTATGTGAGAATATAACAATTGAAAAACATTTCAAAATGAAAAGTTGAACCTGGCCCCCAAGCATTGATTGCCTGGATTACTGTAGTAGCCTCTTCTTTGACTAATCTGTCTTCATTTATCTTTCTCCACACAGTCCCTTCTTTTTCACTAGAAGATCTTTCCAAAATACAGATCTGTTCATTTGCTTAAAGCCATGCAACTCCTCTTTAGAGCTTTCAAATACAGGTCAAATTCATCAATTTATTCTTTCATAAGAGCTAATTTCTTTAAAATGCCAAGATCCTCGGCACACATTTTACTGCAATCTTAAGGCATCATTTATCTAGCGTTTCCCAGACACTTCAAGCTGCTTCATAGCTCTGTATTACCACACACGCTGTCTCTTTTCGCAGAAATGTTCTCCTTTTGCCAGTTTCTATTTGATCTTCAAGTTAAAACCTATTTAATTTTCAAAACACTGTATAAACTTGACTGTTTCTTGATATGTCCCCCTCATATCATTCCTACAAGTTTTTTTTTTAATTTTATTTTCTCTGTATTCACTTTGCTTATTATCCAGACTTCTACCAAGAAGTGTTCATGCTGTGCTGTTCAAGTCCCTTTACTTCTCTGTCCTTCTCAATGTCAGGGACCATGACCTCTTTGCTCTGCTTATTGGTATGTAATCTGTACACACTGAAGTTCACCCTTTTTATGTATTGTTTTGTGTTTGGACAACTGCATACAGTGATGTAGCCAACACCAACATGAAGGTATAGAATTGTACTTCTTTACTCCAAAGTCCCTCTGCCACTTTGAAAGGTAATACCAGGTTCTGCTCCACATAATTACACATTTCTATTTGGTCCTTCTGATCTTGATAAGATATCCAACTGGTCTATCATATTTCTGGGATCATATATAGCCATTAAATATAGATTCTTTTGTGTAGTATAATATATCTGAGATCCATGAACATTGTTGGTTATTTCAACAGTTATCTTCAATAATAACTTTCATTGCATTTTGGCATATAATAATTCTTTAGCTCATCAATGAAAGAACATTTGGCTGTTTGCCATTTTTAGAAATTACTGATCAAACATCTGTGAATAGTTACATATTGGTTACTGTGAAAATCTAACTTTTCACTTCTCTAGGCAAACAGTCAGAGAATTTATTGGTTATATAGGAAACATATGTCTTTCTTTACCAGCTATCCAAGCTCATTGCCAAATTTTGCATCTTTATTAATTTTACATAAGGACTACATCATTCTTCATCCTTACCTCCACTTGATTACTAACCTTTTAAATTTGATTTCCTTTAGTGACTAATAACATTGAGCATCTTTTCATAAGCTTATTTGGATATTTCCTTCATATGTATATACCTTTTAAGCAAAGAATCAATCAATCAAACAAACGTTTGGCCAATTTGTAAAGCAACACCTCTCTACACTCCATGTAATTATGGGTTTCTATTTTGGCCTTCTGATAGAGACCTTTTCAAAAGCTATTTGGAAGAGTTTGAAGCCATTATTCACAGAAAATGGTGCCATCCTGCGGAGGCTGACATCAACTAGTATCAGCTGGTGGGTGGGATATTGTTATAGGAACCTGGCTCAAACAATAATCAGGATGGTTAAACTCACAGAGACCTTAGCAGGTGAGTAGTTGAACATTAAGTTTTCCAATATTCAAATAGATGGGCAGGCTTCTAAATGTGATAAATAAAGGACAGAACTGAATTAGCTAAAGGGAGATCCTGATGGAGTTATTGTGTGGTTCATGACCACAAAACCCAATAAAGTCTAACCAGGTAATCCAGAGGCAGAACTCTTTAATGACTGAGAAATGCTTATGGTATATTAGTAGAGATACCAAAGGAATATGTTTGCTAAGTATACTTTAAAGCCTGATTAGAAATATCCACCTCTATAGTGATTTCAGAGGCAGAGAATTTAATCACCAAAATAAAGAGTTCTTGCACAGGTAAGGCTCAGAGAGTCCCATAAAAGTTTTTTTTTAAATTTTCAATTTGAGTTATTTGTTCTTGAGAGAGCAAGGTCTTAGACATAATGTTGAGAGTGTACGGAAAGAGAAAACTCCTTGAAAATACTCAATTTCACCTTACAAAGTTTAACAATACCCGAGAACAATATTTTGAGCCCCTCTATTTCTTTGGCATCTCCAGTTGGCAGAGTTCTGAGCAGTTTTGCTCATCTGGCCTTTTCTCTGAAGCCTACCCTGAATCCCCAATGAGACACAATCTTTGAAATACTGTAGGTTTGAATTTATACTATTTGTTTAAAAAAAGTGTAAGTTTTTCAGCTTAGTGAAAAAATCAACTAGCATTTTGGGTGTCTGAATGTACAGAAGCTTGGCTTGACATGTAAGTTTCTCTTTTATTGTCACACTGCGTGTTACTTTTAGTGAGCCATCAAATTACAGAGAGCTATACACACACACATACTTTTCAAGAGAAAAAAAATGATAAGGAAGGCTGCTACCTACTGTAAATACACTCCTCTTAGAAGCTGTATTTTATCTTAGGAGGCAATGCTTTCATAGACCAGCTTGGCCCTTTGCTGTTTCCTTTTGAGTCATAAATTAGTCTTAAGAAGCTGGTGTGAAAAAAAAAGCAGGAAGCCAGGCGGTGGTGGCGCACGCCTTTAATCCCAGCACTCGGGAGGCAGAGGCAGGCGGATCTCTGTGAGTTCGAGACCAGCCTGGTCTACAAGAGCTAGTTCCAGGACAGGCTCCAAAGCCACAGAGAAACCCTGTCTCGAAAATAAAAAAAAAAAAAAAAAAAAAGAAGCTGGTGTGCTTCCCACTGTCAGAGTGTATACATTAAATTGTAATCTTGAACATTTCCTTTAGCAAGCTGGCAAGATTGAGTTCAGACTTCCAGCAGTTAATCAGGCACTAGTAATGCCGTTGAAGTTAGGGCCTAGGGCCTAGAATAATCAGGGTAGGCTGTCAAATTTCCATCTTAAACATACAGAGATTGCCAATTATTATTATTTATGCTTTTCACCAGAGTGTGTATTTTCAAATTAATGAAATCACTTTCATATTTCTGAGTTTTCTCCTAAGATGTATTGTCTTTTGATGAGAGTAGTGGCATTTCTGTTGTTTTTTATTGCCACTCCTACTCTGCAAATTGAATTTCTTAATTATTTATCATCAACTGTGCAGTAATGAGAATGAACCTTTAGTACCCCATGTAACACAGGATGTATCTCTTTTTTTTATTTCTGACTTGGCTTCTCCACTAGGGAACCCCACAGATACACTAAACTGGAATAAATAGATGAATTATTTCACCCTATCCCCTGTGTAAAACAGCATGTCTAGAATTGGAGGACCCCCTCTCCCACCTTCTGTATCCAATTAACCATCCAGATTTTTCTTCTCAAATTATACTTAAAAAGTCAACAATAAGATACATATTACATCAGCTTTAGACAGTCTGTACATACATAACAACTCCTTTTTCTCCCCCAGTGAAAAACTAAATGGGAGGTCAAGAGAGGAGATTATAGATGGAGCTGCTGCTGGCCACTTACAGGAGTGTGAGAGAGGAATGTCCTGGAAGCCTACATTTCTATTTATGTCAAAGGAAAGTTTTCATATCTATCAATTCTATATTAAATCACTAACCTATGCTACCTTCTGGCCTAAAGGAATAAAAGCTATTCAAGTCCTTAGTGGTCATGGATGATGGACATAAAACATGGGCCAATGACTTGGTTGTAAAACCTGATGTCTTTCCTTTGTAAATGATTGAGTTGGGGTGAGATAGGAGACCAGCAGTTCTAGTTAGAGAAGTCCATTCTATGAGGAAGGAGAAATTAAAAATATGATGTCTTTCCTCTATCCAGAAACAGAAGGAGAGCAGAGAGCAGGGAGCTGTTGGAGTTAAGAGAGAAAAATATTTCAAGAGGAAAGCAATCCAGCAGAATACACTTGGTGCCTTTGTACCTTTAACTCTCAACTAGAATGATTTGAAATCATCATCCCTCTATCTAAACCATCTTCCTCTTGGGAGGTGCAGCCAAGCAATGTCCCTGTGAAGTGTTCTTTGGCAGAAAGTGGTTAATCCTCCATCAGTTGCAATAGAAACATTGTTTGGCATTTACCTCATTTCCATGTAAATATTTGTACCCTTACCCCCACCAGAGTACAGAAATTTTGAGCACAGAAGTTGCATGTTATATTATATGTCATATGTTATATTATATGACCGGTACAGCAAAGTGCTGAGAATATGAGACTCCCGAATGTTCAGCCATAAATGGGACTGCTATACCTCCTCCCCCAGGGTTAAGGTAACATTTTAGAAAATGAGGGAAAGGATGTAGGAAACAAGAATGGCAAAGAATGGAGTGAATACTGTCCCCAGAACATGGCTTGTTACTGCACTCTTGGTCTATATCAGGTATGATTGCCAGAACAGGACTTGCACAAGATTGGACCTATTAACATCCTGACATGGGAGGGAGAAGGATGCATAAGGTTTCAGGTCTCCAGGAGGACCCACTATATACATATGAACATCCACATAATACATCCATACTTGAAAGAATAAGGGCTAAGTGGGAAATGGGAGAAAAATCAGTAGAAGCAGGAGGGAAACGAAATTGCGTAAGGAGGAAACTATAATACATGTGTGTATGAAAACACCATGTGAAATTTATTGTTATATATAATTAGCATGTGCTAATAAAATATTAAAACATAAATAGTATGTCTCCTGCTTTAGGAAGAAACTTGGTGCCAAGTGAATAGTAAAATTAAACAAAATTAATATTTTGATTGTAAATGACAGGAGTGGATAATGTTATAACCACAGATAAAAATAAATTTTTACAAGTTATACCTTAATACTGATTTTATTTTTTAATTTCTGGACAGGGGTATCCACAGTAGCCAGAGGAGGTCATCAGATTCCCTAGAGCTGGCATTTCAGGCAGTTAGTGCTGGGGTTCTAGTTCTCTGGAAGAGTAAGATGTGTTCTTAGCCATTGAACCATCATCCCAGCCTTTTAAGGGATTATTTATCATTTTAAAACATATCCTGATGATTTGGGCAAGATGAACTGCAAGATAACTCAATAGCTCAAGGTTCTTGCTGCCAAATCTGATGACCAGAATTAATTCCCAGGACATACATGGAATAAGGAAGACGCTGATTTCAGCAAGCAGTCCTCTGACTTCCATATATGAGGTATATATGTGATATATGGCTTCCCATACCACTCACACATATATACACACTGAGGTCATTTGAAAGAGAATG
>NC_022024.1:23168918-23172327 GCF_000317375.1 Microtus ochrogaster | reverse complement strand
AACAAATAAACTTATAGGGGATGCTGAGAGGGCTCAATAGATTAAGGTGTTTGAGCACACACACAATACAGATACACAAACAAACTCACTACTTTTTAAGAAATAAAATAAAGTTTAAGCATGTATATATTTAGTGTGTATAATATGATATTTTGACATGATATATACTGTGAAGTAATGACCACAGATTCCAGCCATCATAAGTATATTACTTCATATAATTGCTATTTTTTCATGTGTGGTAATAATGCTTATGAGTTAGTCTTTTAATAAGTTTCAAATACATAATACATTCTAATTATTAACTATAGAAAACTATTGTCTTTGAGCTCCATAAATTACTCATTTCATTATTGATAATTTTGATACTTGGCAGTACTTATTTTGACTCAAAAGATATAAAAAATTTCAAAATGTTAATCCTTGTTATACTGAATTTTTTATTTCTGTATTTCAGATTTTCTAAATAATAACTGTTATGAATAGAGCATGGTGGCAAAGCCAAGTAAACAATAATTAAATGGCTTCCTTCTATGCACTTTTCTCTGTACTGTGACGTTCACTAAGTATTGGCAAATAATTAGGAACACTGGGGTTCTGGGCTTTTTGAGAAAGGTTTAAAGCTTACAGTTATTTATTTATTTTTTTTACAAAGCCCTTTGTGGGATAATTGGAAATAGGTGATTTATTTTCAACTGCCTCTTACTTCCAAGTTGTAGAACTTGGATGTCATTATTGGCTTCAGCTGTCATTATTCCTCTTGCACTAAAAACTACAAGACGAACCAGACATGGTGGCACACACCTGTAATGTCAGCCCTCCGGAGGCTGAGGAAGAGAGGGCATGTGTTAGAGGCCAGCCTGTGCTGCACAGGGATTTTCAGTGAGCCTGGGTTGTGTAATGAGACCTTTCTCAAAATAAAATCAAACGAACAAAGAAAAGCCCCAAAATCTTACAAAGAAGGAAGGAAGGGCTGGCGGGAGGGAGGAAGGTGGTCAGGCTAACAAGCTGCCTTCCATATCCTTCATCACAAGTAATAGAGTAGATCGTCACATTCATTTTTATATATTCAAATTCATTGTTTTGATTGTTTTTTTTCCCACCTCTGTTATTTTACTTTGCTATGTTTATTCCTGAGTTACTTCACCTGTTGCAATCAACTTTCATTTTGGGTATTTATTCCAGAGTAGTTCATATAAAGATTAATATACAACAGGCATTGCAAACAGTTTTATCTTCATGGAATACGGTTCTTCTTGATGTTTACATTAGGAACCATGACTGCCCAGTTCTCCATAAAGCTCAAAAAGGCCAATAGCTCCTATATTCATTTGATTTAAAGGATTGTCCTTTTGCATTTTTAATTTTATATTTTTAAACATATACTCTTAGCCGGGCGGTGGTGGCACACGCCTTTAATCCCAGCACTTTGGAGGCAGAGTCAGGCGGATCTCTGTGAGTTCGAGGCCAGCCTGGTCTAGAAGAGCTAGTTCCAGGACAGGAACCAAAAAGCTACAGAGAAACCCTGTCTCGAAAATCCAAATATATATATATTTTTTCTTTTTCTGTGAATATTTCTTCCAAGTTTATGTTTTAAAATTGTTTAGCCTTATGTTTTTCATGTAATCGTTTTCTTTCACAAAGATGTTTTTACATTGTCAGTGTCTTTAACTGTGTAATATTAGCCACAAATCAGGTTGAGAAGCAGCAACATCTTGTGACACACTCAAAATCCTTATAAAAAGCTGTTGTCCTGTGAACATTTGACGTGGATATAAAATTTTCACAGCTGCCCATGGAGTTGCTTTCCTTCGTGGTTCATGGAGCCATGGTAGTAAACATCCTTTCTCTTTCTTCATGGTTCCGCTCAACCCAAAGCTGTTATGTCATGATGCCATATTTTATGATTTCATTTTGTTTTCTGAGTATCACAATATCTATAAACCCAATATCAATAGGAGCATTTATCTGCTTTTCCTGAGTATGCTTAGCATCTTGTAATAGAAGTCTCAATAGATTTTTTTGTCTCCTGGGATTTGTGCTCTTCTGTGAAACACCTGTCAAGTGTGCGTCGCACCCACTGATTTACTTCTAATGAACAGTGAGGTGGAGGTGATTGGAAGGTGTGTATATGGTTATAAATCATCCATTCTCCACACCGCCTCCATCTTCTCATTTCCTGACTGTAAGGAAAGCCAATGGCGTGTTGTGAACAGTTCCGTGGAAAGACTGGTATCACTATAGACCAAGGAGGTTCATCATCCTCCAGCAAGAAATCCCCTAACCCAACTGAGCTCCATAATGAAAGGAATCCTGCCAACAACTACTGTTGAAATTATAAACTGAACAAATATGTAAATAGAGTACACTGGTCAAATATATTTTCTGATATTATTTGAAGGGATGATAAAATGAGATACTGGGGGTGTGCTTGAGTTTGGAACATGCCATTTTGATATAAAAGAGATGGCTATGAGCCCACATTCTTTAGCAATGCTCTCTGAAAACTATCCAGTTCTTAACAGAAGCAATGAGCCGATGATATGTAGGCCTCCCACATTAATGACTTAATCACAGAAGTACATAAGTCTGGGAGAAATCAGCTCTTTATGAAGCAATCCTTGGAAAGATAAAGGAAAGAAAATGTAGCTATCAACAAAAGCTAAAGGGAGGAGGAAAGGGAAGAACTCTAATACAAAATGTTGGCCATAGCCCAAGGCCTCAAGATTTGTCTGAGTGCCATTTTGCTTATCCAAATAAGTGTGGCCTTTACCCCGACTTAGATCTGTCTTAAGGCCAACAGTAATTTGTTAAGCCACTTTCTGACAGGAAAATTACAACCATTCATCTTTATCCCCAGAGTGTGCTCTGACCATGAAGACATCCATATAGCTGGGGTCTCAGTTTCTTCCCTGAAGCAGGGTCTCTTACTAATTCTTGACTCAACACATTTGGCAGGGTGATTAATGAAGAGGCTAGAAATCTATTATAAGTTGGAAAATTTGATTTTTCTTTGTAGAGGAGCTACAATGGAACCATACAGAAATTCAAGATCATTGGAGCCAGACATGTAATGTTCATTCTAAGGAGTTCTGACACCTTCTAGAGGTAAAGGGCAAGAATAGCTTTGCTGTTGACCTTTGTCAAGGAAGGATGCTAATTCAGATTGTCTGTTGCTTTTATATGCTATCTTAGTATTCTAATCAACCCCACTTTCTTCAGTGAGAGCAGTTTTGGGTCATTGAGTCTATCCTTACCTTGTTTATTATGTAATGGTAAAATTCCAGTGAAGTGGGATATTGTGAAAACATATATAGCTGGCCCAGATATGACTTTTGATGAGCTTAGTTATGACAATAAACACAGAATTTAAAATGTATACAAAAATACTGAGAAGTCATGACTATAA